>NC_136271.1:87860366-88102866 GCF_964187855.1 Myxine glutinosa | reverse complement strand
GTGTGTGAAATCTAATTTGTTAAAAAAATTAATTAAATTAGTATGTACTATGTACCAACCAATTGCAGACATGTTGGGTGTGATGTATTCTTCGGGACAAGCACAATATGTATTTATAGGTGTGTACATTATAGGCAACATTTGGATTAGATGAAAGAATTGTACACATGTGCAATGCAGCCTATTTTACCGTCCATTTTGGACCATAATTGGACATCACATAAACTTGCAAGTGTTGACATGGCAGACATATTGGACACACGTGATATGTACGTGACGAATACTGATGATAATTAGAGATGATGGATGAATTGTATATGTACACCTACTTCTGCAATAGAATAGAAAACTAATATTATGTATGGCATTTAAACTTTTTACAGAAAAATATAGAACCGTGAAGCAGTCCCCTTCAATCCAGTTATAGTCTCTTGGTTTCAAAGGGACCATGAAAAGACTAACTGGATTTACAAATTTCTGCATTCAGTTGAATTAATCAAGTGATCCCTTTGAAACCAAGAGACTGTAACTGCATTGAAAATACATTTACTTTTTCATGTAGCTGCATGAATCAAATTGGCACCCCTTTGTATGAACTTTTCTAGAGCATTACTTGGTTCCTCCTAGGAACACAAGGGTAGCCCAGCATGCACACGAGATTTTTTTTGAATGTCGCTTATTTTCTATTGTTCGACATTTTCGACAAGCCATGGAATGTCGCTTCTTTCCTATAGTTCGCCACATGGCACAATACCATATAAAGGTTCCTTTTCTATGCCCATTGTATTTTTCCTAAGCTAATTGTTGAAAATATTTCATGGATGAAACCAGTGAGGTAAATTAATGACTGAAAACATTAATTTACCTAACTTCTTTGTAATTAACTCCATTCTTCCAAGAGCTTAATCTGATGTAACATCCATCACATCTCTTTAAAATTAATTTTCAAAGGAAGTTATCTTTATCTATGCTATCTTTATCAAAAAGATAGCATAGTAATGCTATTCAACCAATTGCAGACATTGTTCTGGGCCCCGTGCTTTTTCTGGTCTTCATCAATGATCTCTCTGACTCTCTCGAAAATCCTCTCTATCTCTTTGCTGATGACTCCACTCTCTGCCGCTCCATTCCTCTTCCCTCAGATCGGCAGTCTGCTGCCTCCTCACTCTCTGAAGACCTGGACAAAATCACAGACTGGTCAAACAAGTGGAACATGTCTTTCAATCCTGACAAATCTCACACTCTTACTATGTCTCTCCGAAAAGATCGACTGGACAACCCTCCCATCTACTTTCTCAACAATCCTCTCCAAGAAGTTCTGTCGCTGTCGCTCAAGATTTTGGGTCTCACTATCTGCCATGATCTTTCTTGGGAAAACCACATTTCCAAGCTGGCCTCCAAAGCCAGTCGCCGACTGGGCATCCTCCGTCGTGCGAAGTCCTTCCTCGGCACACCTGAGCTCCTCACCACAATAAAGGCTTTCATCCGCAGCTCAATGGAATACTGTTCTCCCCTATGGGCCGGTGCTCCTGCCTCACACCTAGCTCGGCTTCACGCTGTTGAAACCAAAGCTTTCAGAATTATTGGAATCTCCCGCGATGAAGCTATCTCTGAGGGCCTTTCACTCATTCACCGCAGGCAGGTAGGTGGTCTTTCTGTCTTCTACCGACTCCTCTCCGGCCTTGCACCCCCAGCTCTCTCTGTGCTCTGTCCCCCAAATATTCCTACAGGTCGCACAAGATCTGCCAGCAACCCTCTGATGGTTAAACTGCCGAAATCTCGGCTCTCTGCTCACCTTCACTCTTTCATTCCTCTTTTCTCCCGCCTCTGGAACAAACTCCCTCACTCCCTTCAATCCCACTCCTCCCTCCAGGTCTTTAAAACAGCTGTTCACCACCATCTCTTATCTTCCCCCATCCAAAACCTTGATCTTTTCTACCCCCGCTAATTCACCCCAGATCCACCTTGTTTGAAATTCCAACTTCTTTCCTGGAAGTCCTGGCAGTGTCCATATGTTTTATACCTCTCCCACCGCCCCCTTCCCACGCCCCCCCCCCCCAAAGCCCTCGCCCTCTCTCAGATCTCTCGATGTCTCCATGTCTCTCGGTCCCTGCTCTCAAATGTTGTGTTTGTGTCCTTCCCCCTCTCTCTCCCCATCTTGTCTACCGCTCCCTATGTTATATGTTTTATGTGTCGGTTTGTCTTTCTGTGTGATTAATGTTCGCTCTTTCACGAGCCTCGACCTTGTATACAAAAAAAAAAAACAAAAAAAAAAAAAAAAACTCTTTCTCACTCGCCCTGCACTGCCCTCTCTCCACCTCACCCCCAGGAATACCTCTGGCTACGGCTTCCACTTCGCTCCCACCTCTTGTTCATGTGTGTTGTACCGTCCACTAAACAGTGATGACTCCATCTACATCTCACTGTCTGATAATATGGACCAACTTCTATCTACTCATCCCAACTCTCTCTTCCTCATATGTGTTGATTTCAATTGTAACCATGCCAGTTGGCTGGGTGTGGTTACCTCTCACACCAGCCATGGCTCCTCAGCAAAGGACTTCTGCGACTCACTGGGACTGACACAATCTGTCAATTTCCTGACCCGGATCTCAGTCAACGGAGCATCTTCTCTTCTGGACTTGGTTATGACTACCTTCCCTGAAAATGTCTGCTGCTCTTCTTCTGCTCCAATCGGCTCATCTGATCATGTGCTTGTTAAAGTGGACATCTCTCTGACCATTCTCAGGGAGCATCCTCAGCGTCGACGAGTCTGGCATTTCACTCAGACCAACTGGCACGGTCTTCAAGCAGCCATTAATCATCTGGACTGGTCTCCCAACTCTACCACATCTGACATCAACTCATCCTGGGAATTCTTCCAAAGTAAATTGCTCTCTCTCATGCACAGATTTATCCCATCTCGTCCTTCAGTTGTCATACCCTTCCTCCCATCCATGGTACAAGGAATCTTGTGGTGAGGCTGTTGCCCAGAAACAACTTGCCTTCGTCTCCTGGAAAGCAAATCCAATGGAAGGAAATCTCATTTCCTTTCACAAAGCCCGAAACAAGTGTGTGTCCACCCTCAGGAGAGCCAGGAAACAATATCTCTCCGTTCTCAAGACTGAACTCTCTTATCTTTCTCCCTCTTCCAAATCCTGGTGGCATCTGGTCAAATCTGTTTCTGGTGTTTGTTCTCCCTCCATCCCCTCCCTTACCTCAAACAGCTACGCAGCTGACTCCGCACGTGAAAAAGCTGAATGCATCAACTCTGTGTTTGCCTCTAAATCGTGTGTCCCAAACCCATCCCTCTCTGTACCCACCGTACCCAGTCGTACCCAGCTGCTCCTGGACTCTGTGTCCTTTCCTCCTGACAAGGTGGAAAAGTTTCTGTCAACCCTCGACTTTGATTCTGCAACTGGACTTGATGGCCCACGGGTCCTAAAATCCTGTTGTTCCGCTCTTTCACTCCCTCTCTCTGTTCTCTTCATACCAAAGACTTAAAAAATGCTACGTGCTGCTTCCTTGCTTGAAAAGCATAGAGCTTGGACAATCCCCATCAATTGGCATTCATGGGGAGGAAGAAATTCCTTCTGACGAAATGCCCCACTGAGTACAGAGAGAAAAGCGGCACCATTGTTATGACGTCACTGGTACCCAGAGTATCCAGGGAAGTGATGGTAGTGACGGCACTTCCCCCAAGCTCAGTGGCTGTGTTAAGTGTTTGTCTCGTCAGTATGTCCGTGTGTGTGTGTGTGTGTGCACGCATGTGTCTGTCAGCTCTATTAGGAGCCAAAGCCCATGTATAAAAAAGAACGAAGAAATAAAAACAGAGAAAGAAGTGGAAAAATAAACAAAAAATAAACTAAGGCATGCAAGAACTAGAAAAGCATTAGGTGGAGCGCATATTCTACCTCCACCAGGCAGAACAGTTTACGTTTTGTTTCCCACTGATCGATTCGATGTTGGTTCAGGTCCGAATCCAAATCTAACCAGTTTGTTATTGTCACCTAAATAACTTATCCACCAAGTTTTGTCATAAATCATCCACAACTTTCTTAGATATTGTGCTATATATCGTGCTTGGCCCCATCACTCAGTGGTGAAGAATCACTTTTAAAATTCCAGTATCGAATCTGGATCTGGATCTTCACCAAAATCTAAACATTTAGTCCTTGTCAGACACTCAACCTCTCTGCAAAAGTTCATCCGAATCCGTCCACAACTTTTTGAGATATCTTGTTCACAAACAAACAAACAAACAGACAGACAGGGGTGAAAACATAAACTCCATCCACCTTTGGTGGCGGGCGTAGTAAATGAATAGGATTAAGGACGACTATATTTTTTAAAGGATAAGGGAAAGACAAGTGCGTGGAAAGAAGAGAACCAAAGGCAGAGACAGAGTAAAGTGAAGAAAAAATAAATCAAATTTAAGTTTTGATTCCTGCTATTTGACCATTCCAGGTTTGCAATTGGAATATGCTAAGGTTTGAGTGCTGCCAAGTTTTGAGTGCTGCCTAGTCTCATCGTGTGTGAGATTCAATCTTGAAAACGTATTTGGTAATACTTACAGCAGGTAGAGAGAAGAATGAAATTCCAAACAATGCAAAAGCTGCAGCCAGCAACTTTCCCTTCCCGGTCACTGGGTATTTGTCTCCATAACCAATGGTCGTCAATGTTATCTGAAAGTATTTGAAACCAAGAGTGTTACTGATATCCCTGTAAATCTAATTTTCAAACACCGACAAAAGTTGGATCAAAATGTTTGAAAACACTTGTTATGTATTCTTCTGAACATTGTCTGAAGTTAATCATGACCAAAGAAAGCAAACTTGATGATGACTCATGGTTATGGATACGTATTCCTGGGTCAAATTTGCTTTTCCTACTCTGGTTCTCACGATTGCCCTTTTTTACTCAGATATGCCGATGACTTGATAAACCTGGTAGAAGTGCACACAAACATTAGCAGAATAAAACAATTGAAAAATGAAACTGACATTTCCACTCAAACAACCCAAAAACATCCCAACCTGTCATCGGCCTAGTGCCAGGAGTAGTACCACTCAAACAACCCAAAAACATCCCAACCTGTCATCGGCCTAGTGCCAGGAGTCGTTCCACTCAAACAACCCAAAAACATCCCAGGCTGTCATCGGCCTAGTGCCAGGAGTAGTACCACTCAAACAACCCAAAAACATCCCAACCTGTCATCGGCCTAGTGCCAGGAGTCGTTCCACTCAAACAACCCAAAAACATCACAGCCTGTCATCGGCCTAGTGCCAGGAGTTGTTCCACTCAAACAACCCAAAAACATCCCAGGCTGTCATCGGCCTAGTGCCAGAAGTAGTTCCACTCAAACAACCCAAAACATCCCAGCCTGTCATCGACCCAGTGCCAGAAGTAGTTCCACACAAACAACCCAAAACATCCCATCCTGTCATCGGCCTAGTGCCAGAAGTAGTTCCACTCAAACAACCCAAAACATCCCAGCCTGTCATCGACCCAGTGCCAGAAGTAGTTCCACTCAAACAACCCAAAACATCCCATCCTGTCATCGGCCTAGTGCCAGAAGTAGTTCCACTCAAACAACCCAAAAACATCCCAGCCTGTCATCAGCCTAGTGCCAGGAGTCGTTCCACTCAAACAACCCAAAAACATCCCATCCTGTCATCGGCCTAGTGCCAGCAGTAGTTCCACTCAAAAAACACAAAAACATCCCAGCCTGTCATCGGCCTAGTGCCAGGAGTCGTTCCACTCAAACAACCCAAAAACATCCCATCCTGTCATCGGCCTAGTGCCAGGACTAGTTCCAACAAACAACCCAAAAACATCCCATCCTGTCATCGGCCTAGTGCCAGAAATAGTTCCACTCAAACAACCCAAAACATCCCAGCCTGTCATCGGCCTAGTGCCAGGAGTAGTTCCACCCAAAGAACCCAAAAACATCCCAACCTGTTATCGGCCTAGTGCCATAAGGAGTTCCACTCAAACAACCTAAAAACATCCCATCCTGTCATCGGCCTAGTGCCAGGAGTCGTTCCACTCAAACAACCCAAAAACATCCCAACCTGTCATCGGCCTAGTGCCATAAGGAGTTCCACTCAAACAACCCAAAAACATCCCATCCTGTCATCGGCCTAGTGCCAGGAGTCGTTCCACTCAAACAACCCAAAAACATCCCAGGCTGTCATCGGCCTAGTGGCAGGAGTCATTCCACTCAAACAACCCAAAAACATCCCAGGTTGTCATCGGCCTAGTGCCAGAGGTAGTTCCACTCAAACAACCCAAAAACATCCCAACCTGTCATCAACCTAGTGCTAGGGGTAGTTCCACTCAAACAACCCAAAAACATCCCAGCCTGTCATCGGCCTAGTGCCAGGAGTAGTTCCACTCAAACAACCCAAAAACATCCCAGCCTGTCATCGGCCTAGTGCCAGGAGTAGTTCCACTCAAACAACCCAAAAACATCCCATTCTGTCATCGGCCTAGTGCCAGAAGTAGTTCCACTCAAACAACCCAAAAACATCCCATCCTGTCATTGGCCTAGTGCCAGGAATAGTTCCACTCAAACAACCCAAAAACATCCCAGCCTGTCATCAGCCTAGTGCCAGAAATCGTTCCACTCAAACAACCCAAAAACATCCCATCCTGTCATCGGCCTAGTGCCAGGAGTAGTTCCATCAAACAACCCAAAAACATCCCATACTGTCATCGGCCTAGTGCCAGAAATAGTTCCACTCAAACAACCCAAAAACATCCCATCCTGTCATCGGCCTAGTGCCAGGAATAGTTCCACTCAAACAACCCAAAAACATCCCATCCTGTCATCGGCCTAGTGCCAGGAATAGTTCCACTCAAACAACCCAAAAACATCCCAGTGTGTCATTGGCCTAGTGCCAGGAGTAGTTCCACTCAAACAACCCAAAAACATCCCAGCCTGTCATCGGCCTAGTGCCAGGAATAGTTCCACTCAAACAACCCAAAAACATCCCATCCTGTCATCGGCCTAGTGCCAGGAGTAGTTCCACTCAAACAAGCCAAAAACATCCCAGTCTGTCGTCGGCCTAGTGCCAGGAATAGTTCCACTCAAACAACCCAAAAACATCCCATCCTGTCATCGGCCTAGTGCCAGGAGTAGTTCCACTCAAACAACCCAAAAACATCCCAGTCTGTCCTCGGCCTAGTGCCAGGAGTAGTTCCACTCAAACAACCCAAAAACATCCCATCCTGTCATCGGACTAGTGCCAGAAATAGTTCCACTCAAACAACCCAAAAACATCCCATCCTGTCTTTGACCTAGTGGCTGGAATAGTTCCACTCAAACAACCCAAAAACATTCCAACCTGTCATCGGCCTAGTGCCAGAAATATTTCCACTCAAACAACCCAAAAACATCCCATCCTGTCATCGGCCTAGTGCCAGGAGTAGTTCCACTCAAACAACCCAAAAACATCCCAGCCTGTCATCGGACTAGTGCCAGGAATAGTTCCACTCAAACAACCCAAAAACATCCCATCCTGTCATCGGCCTAGTGCCAGGAGTAGTTCCACTCAAACAAGCTAAAAACATCCCATCCTGTCATCGGCCTAGTGCCAGGAATAGTTCCATCAAACAAACCATAAGATCCCATCCTGTCATCGGCCTAGTGCCAGGAATAGTTCCACTCAAACAACCCAAAAACATCCCATCCTGTCATCGGCCTAGTGCTAGGAGTAGTTCCATCAAACAACCCAAAAACATCCCAGCCTGTCATCGGCCTAGTGCTAGGAGTAGTTCCATCAAACAAACCAAAACATCCCAGTCTGTCATCGGCCTAGTGCCAGGAATAGTTCCACTCAAACAACCCAAAAACATCCCATCCTGTCATTGGCCTAGTGCCAGGAGTAGTTCCATCAAACAAACCAAAACACCCAGTCTTTCATCGGCCTAGTGCCAGGAGTAGTTCCATCAAACAAACCAAAACATCCCAGTCTGTCATCGGCCTAGTGCCATGAGTAGTTCCATCAAACAAACCAAAACATCCCAGTCTGTCATCGGCCTAGTGCCAGGAATAGTTCCACTCAAACAACCCAAAAACATCCCATCTTGTCATCGGCCTAGTGCCAGCAATAGTTCCACTCAAACAAGCCAAAAACAGCCCATACTGTCATCGCCCTAGTGCCAGGAATAGTTCCACTCAAACAACCCAAAAACATCCCATACTGTCATCGGCCTAGTGCCAGGAATAGTTCCACTCAAACAACCCAAAAACATCCCATCCTGTCATCGGCCTAGTGCCAGGAATAGTTCCATCAAACAACCCAAAAACATCCCATCCTGTCATCGGCCTAGTGCCAGGAATAGTTCCATCAAACAACCCAAAAACATCCCATACTGTCATCGGCTTAGTGCCAGGAATAGTTCCATCAAACAAACCGAAAGATCCCATCCTGTCATCGGCCTAGTGCCAGGAGTAGTTCCGCTCAAACAACCCAAAAGATCCCATCCTGTCATCGGCCTAGTGCCAGGAGAAGTTCCACCAAACAACCCAAAAACATCCCATCCTGCCATGGGCCCAGTGCCAGGAATAGTTCCATCAAACAAACTAAAACATCCCAGTCTGTCATCGGCCTAGTGCCAGGAATAGTTCCACTCAAACAACCCAAAAACATCCCATCCTGCCATGGGCCCAGTGCCAGGAATAGTTCCATCAAACAAACCAAAACATCCCAGTCTGTCATCGGCCTAGTGCCAGAAATAGTTCCACTCAAACAACCCAAAAACATCCCATCTTGTCATCGGCCTAGTGCCAGGAAAAGTTCCACTCAAACAACCCAAAAACATCCCATCCTGTCATGCGCCCAGTGCCAGGAATAGTTCCATCAAACAAACCAAAACATCCCACTCTGTCATCGGCCTAGTGCCAGAAATAGTTCCACTCAAACAACCCAAAAACATCCCATCCTGTCATCGGCCTAGTGCCAGGAATAGTTCCACTCAAACAACCCAAAATATCCAATCCTGTCATCGGCCTCCTGCCAGGAATAGTTCCATCAAACAAACCAAAACATCCCAGTCTGTCATCGGCCTAGTGCCAGGAATAGTCCCACTCAAACAACCCAAAAACATCCCATCCTGTCATCGGCCTAGTGCCAGGAGTAGTTCCATCAAACAAACCAAAACATCCCAGTCTGTCATCGGCCTAGTACCAGGAATAGTTCCACTCAAACAACCCAAAAACATCCCATCCTGTCAGCGGCCTAGTGCCAGGAATAGTTCCCTCAAACAAACCAAAACATCCCAGTCTGTCATCGGCCTAGTGCCAGGAGTAGTTCCATCAAACAAACCAAA
The DNA here is from genome assembly GCF_964187855.1 of Myxine glutinosa. Taxonomy (NCBI): domain Eukaryota; kingdom Metazoa; phylum Chordata; class Myxini; order Myxiniformes; family Myxinidae; genus Myxine; species Myxine glutinosa. The sequence goes on along the minus strand of NC_136271.1, from coordinate 88,093,530 downwards.
CCATCCCATCCCAGTCTGTCATCGGCCGAGTGCCAGGAATAGGTCCACTCAAACAACCCAAAAACATCCCAGCCTGTCATCGGCCTAGTGCCAGGAGTAGTTCCATCAAACAAACCAAAACATCCCAGTCTGTCATCGGCCTAGTGCCAGGAATAGTTCCACTCAAACAACCCAAAAACATCCCAGACTGTCATCGGCCTAGTGCCAGGAGTAGTTCCATCAAACAAACCAAAACATCCCAGTCTGTCATCGGCCTAGTGCCAGGAATAGTTCTACTCAAACAACCCAAAAACATCCCATACTGTCATCGGCCTAGTGCCAGGAATAGTTCTACTCAAACAACCCAAAAACATCCCATACTGTCATCGGCCTAGTGCCAGGAGTAGTTCCATCAAACAAACCAAAACATCCCATACTGTCATCGGCCTAGTGGCCGGAATAGTTCTACTCAAACAACCCAAAATCATCCCATCCTGTCATCGGCCTAGTGCCAGGAATAGTTCCATCAAACAAACCAAAACATCCCAGTCTGTCATCGGCCTAGTGCCAGAAATAGTTCCACTCAAACAACCCAAAAACATCCCATCCTGTCATCGGCCTAGTGCCAGGAATAGTTCCACTCAAACAACCCAAATTATCCCATCCTGTCATCGGCCTAGTGCCAGGAATAGTTCCATCAAACAAACCAAAACATCCCAGTCTGTCATCGGCCTAGTGCCAGGAATAGTTTCACTCAAACAACCCAAAAACATCCCATCCTGTCATCGGCCTAGTGCCAGGAGTAGTTCCATCAAACAAACCAAAACATCCCAGTCTGTCATCGGCCTAGTGCCAGGAATAGTTCCACTCAAACAACCCAAAAACATCCTATCCTGTCAGCGGCCTAGTGCCAGGAATAGTTCCATCAAACAAACCAAAACATCCCAGTCTGTCATCGGCCTAGTGCCAGGAGTAGTTCCATCAAACAAACCAAAACATCCCAGTCTGTCATCGGCCTAGTGCCAGGAATAGGTCCACTCAAACAACCCAAAAACATCCCAGCCTGTCATCGGCCTAGTGCCAGGAGTAGTTCCATCAAACAAACCAAAACATCCTAGTCTGTCATCGGCCTAGTGCCAGGAATAGTTTCACTCAAACAACCCAAAAACATCCCATCTTGTCATCGGCCTAGTGCCAGGAATAGTTCCACTCAAACAACCCAAAAACATCCCATCCTGTCATCGGCGTAGTGCCAGGAGTAGTTCCATCAAACAAACCAAAACATCCCAGTCTGTCATCGGCCTAGTGCCAGGAATAGTTCCACTGAAACAACCCAAAAACATCCCATCCTGTCATCGGCCTAGTGCCAGGAGAAGTTCCACCAAACAAGCCAAAAACATCCCAGCCTGTCATCGGCCTAGTGCCAGGAATAGTTCCACTCAAACAAGCCAAAAACATCCCACACTGTTCATCGGCGTAGTGCCAGGAATAGTCCCACTGAAACAAGCCAAAAACATCCCATACTGTCATCGGCCTAGTGCCAGGAATAGTTCCATCAAACACCCCAAAAACATCCCATCCTGTCATCGGCCTAGTGCCAGGAATAGTTCCATCAAACAACCCAAAAACATCCCATCCTGTCATCGGCCTAGTGCCAGGAATAGTTCCATCAAACAACCCAAAAACATCCCATACCGTCATCAACCTCGTGCCAGGAGAAGTTCCACCAAACAACCCAAAATCATCCCATCCTGTCATCCGCCTAGTGCCAGGAATAGTTCTTTCAAACAACCCAAAAACATCCCATCCTGTCATCGGCCTAGTGCCAGAAGTAGTTCCACTCAAACAACCCAAAACATCCCATCCTGTCATCGGCTTAGTGCCAGAAGTAGTTCCACTCAAACAACCCAAAACATCCCATCCTGTCATCGGCCTAGTGCCAGAAGTAGTTCCACTCAAACAACCCAAAAACATCCCATACCGTCATCAACCTCGTGCCAGGAGAAGTTCCACCAAACAACCCAAAATCATCCCATCCTGTCATCCGCCTAGTGCCAGGAATAGTTCTTCCAAACAACCCAAAAACATCCCATCCTGTCATCGGCCTAGTGCTAGAAGTAGTTCCACTCAAACAACCCAAAACATCCCATCCTGTCATCGGCCTAGTGCCAGGAGTAGTTCCATCAAACAACCCAAAAACATCCCATCCTGTCATCGGCCTAGTGCCAGGAGTAGTTCCATCAAACAACCCAAAAACATCCCATCCTGTCATCGGCCTCGTGCCAGGAGTAGTTCCATCAAACAACCCAAAAACATTCCATCTTGTCATCGGCCTAGTGCCAGGAATACTTCCACTCAAACAAGCCAAAACCATCCCATACTGTCATCGGCCTAGTGCCAGGAGTAGTTCCATCAAACAACCCAAAAACATGCCATACTGTCATCGGCCTAGTGCCAGGAATAGTTCCACTCAAACAACCCAAAAACATCCCATCCTGTCATTGGCCTAGTGCCAGGAGTAGTTCCACTCAAACAACCCAAAAACATCCCATCCTGTCATCGGCCTAGTGGCAGGAGAGGTTCCACCAAACAACCCAAAAACATCCCAGCCTGTCATCGGCCTAGTACCAGGAATAGTTCCACTCAAACAAGCCAAAAACATCCCATACTGTCATCGGCCTAGTGCCAGGAGAAGTTCCACCAAACATCCCAAAAACATCCCATCCTGTCATCGGCCTAGTGCCAGGAGAAGTTCCACCAAACAACCCCAAAACATCCCATACTGTCATCAACCTTGTGCCAGGAGAAGTTCCACCAAACAACCCAAAAACATCCCATCCTGTCATCGGCCTAGTGCCAGGAATAGTTCCCCTCAAACAACCCAAAAACATCCCAGCCTGTCATCGGCCTAGTGCCAGGAGTAGTTCCATCAAACAAACCAAAACATCCCAGTCTGTCATCGGCCTAGTGCCAGGAATAGTTCCACTCAAACAACCCAAAAACATCCCATCTTGTCATCGGCCTAGTGCCAGGAATAGTTCCACTCAAACAACCCAAAAACATCCCATCCTGTCATCGGCCTAGTGCCAGGAATAGTTCCACTCAAACAACCCAAAAACATCCCATCTTGTCATCGGCCTAGTGCCAGGAATAGTTCCACTCAAACAACCCAAAAACATCACATCCTGTCATTGGCCTAGTGCCAGGATTAGTTCCACTCAAACAACCCAAAAACATCCCAGCCTGTCATCGGCCCAGTGCCAGGAATAGTTCCACTCAAACAACCCAAAAACACCCCAGCCTCTCATCGGCCTAGTGCCAGGAATAGTTCCACTGAAACAACCCAAAAACATCCCATCCTGTCATCGGCCTAGTGCCAGGAGAAGTTCCACCAAACAACCCAAAAACATCCCAGCCTGTCATCGGCCTAGTGCCAGGAATAGTTCCACTCAAACAAGGCAAAAACATCCCACACTGTCATCGGCGTAGTGCCAGGAATAGTTCCACTCAAACAAGCCAAAAACATCCCATACTGTCATCGGCCTAGTGCCAGGAATAGTTCCATCAAACACCCCAAAAACATCCCATCCTGTCATCGGCCTAGTGCCAGGAATAGTTCCATCAAACAACCCAAAAACATCCCATCCTGTCATCGGCCTAGTGCCAGGAATAGTTCCATCAAACAACCCAAAAACATCCCATACCGTCATCAACCTCGTGCCAGGAGAAGTTCCACCAAACAACCCAAAATCATCCCATCCTGTCATCCGCCTAGTGCCAGGAATAGTTCTTTCAAACAACCCAAAAACATCCCATCCTGTCATCGGCCTAGTGCCAGAAGTAGTTCCACTCAAACAACCCAAAACATCCCATCCTGTCATCGGCTTAGTGCCAGGAGTAGTTCCATCAAACAACCCAAAAACATCCCATCCTGTCATCGGCCTAGTGCCAGGAGTAGTTCCATCAAACAACCCAAAAACATCCCATCCTGTCATCGGCCTCGTGCCAGGAGTAGTTCCATCAAACAACCCAAAAACATTCCATCTTGTCATCGGCCTAGTGCCAGGAATACTTCCACTCAAACAAGCCAAAACCATCCCATACTGTCATCGGCCTAGTTCCAGGAGTAGTTCCATCAAACAACCCAAAAACATGCCATACTGTCATCGGCCTAGTGCCAGGAATAGTTCCACTCAAACAACCCAAAAACATCCCATCCTGTCATTGGCCTAGTGCCAGGAGTAGTTCCACTCAAACAACCCAAAAACATCCCATCCTGTCATCGGCCTAGTGGCAGGAGAGGTTCCACCAAACAACCCAAAAACATCCCAGCCTGTCATCGGCCTAGTACCAGGAATAGTTCCACTCAAACAAGCCAAAAACATCCCATACTGTCATCGGCCTAGTGCCAGGAGAAGTTCCACCAAACGTCCCAAAAACATCCCATCCTGTCATCGGCCTAGTGCCAGGAGAAGTTCCACCAAACAACCCCAAAACATCCCATACTGTCATCAACCTTGTGCCAGGAGAAGTTCCACCAAACAACCCAAAAACATCCCATCCTGTCATCGGCCTAGTGCCAGAAATAGTTCCACTCAAACAACCCAAAAACATCCCATCCTGTCATCGGCCTAGTGCCAGGAATAGTTCCACTCAAACAACCCAAAACATCCCATCCTGTCATCGGCCTAGTGCCAGGAGTAGTTCCATCAAACAACCCAAAAACATCCCATACTGTCATCGGCCTAGTGCCAGGAGTAGTTCCATCAAACAACCCAAAAACATCCCATTCTGTCATCGGCCTAGTGCCAGGAGCAGTTCCATCAAACAACCCAAAAACATTCCATCCTGTCATCGGCCTTGTGCCAGGAATAGTTCCATCAAACAACCCAAAAACATCCCAGCCTGTCATCGGCCTAGTGCCAGGAGCAGTTCTATCAAACAACCCAAAAACATTCCATCCTGTCATCGGCCTAGTGCCAGGAGTAGTTCCACCCAAAGAACCCCAAAACATCCCAACCTGTTATCGGCCGAGTGCCATAAGGAGTTCCACTCAAACAACCCAAAAACATCCCATCCTGTCATCGGCCTAGTGCCAGGAGTCTTTCCACTCAAACAACCCAAAAACATCCCAACCTGTCATCGGCCTAGTGCCATAAGGAGTTCCACTCAAACAACCCAAAAACATCCCATCCTGTCATCGGCCTAGTGCCAGGAGTCGTTCCACTCAAACAACCCAAAAACATCCCAGGCTGTCATCGGCCTAGTGGCAGGAGTCATTCCACTCAAACAACGCAAAAACATCCCAGGCTGTCATCGGCCTAGTGCCAGAGGTAGTTCCACTCAAACAACCCAAAAACATCCCAACCTGTCATCAACCTAGTGCCAGGGGTAGTTCCACTCAAACAACCCAAAAACATCCCAGCCTGTCATCGGCCTAGTGCCAGGAGTAGTTCCACTCAAACAACCCAAAAACATCCCAGCCTGTCATCGGCCTAGTGCCAGGAGTAGTTCCACTCAAACAACCCAAAAACATCCCAGTCTGTCATCGGCCTAGTGCCAGAAGTAGTTCCACTCAAACAACCCAAAAACATCCCATCCTGTCATCGGCCTAGTGCCAGGAATAGTTCCACTCAAACAACCCAAAAACATCCCAGCCTGTCATCAGCCTAGTGCCAGAAATCGTTCCACTCAAACAACCCAAAAACATCCCATCCTGTCATCGGCCTAGTGCCAGGAGTAGTTCCATCAAACAACCCAAAAACATCCCATACTGTCATCGGCCTAGTGCCAGAAATAGTTCCACTCAAACAACCCAAAAACATCCCATCCTGTCATCGGCCTAGTGCCAGGAATAGTTCCACTCAAACAACCCAAAAACATCCCAGCCTGTCATCGGCCTAGTGCCAGGAGTAGTTCCACTCAAACAAGCCAAAAACATCCCAGTCTGTCATCGGCCTAGTGCCAGGAATAGTTCCACTCAAACAACCCAAAAACATCCCATCATGTCATCGGCCTAGTGCCAGGAGTCGTTCCACTCAAACAACCCAAAAACATCCCATCCTGTCATCGGCCTAGTGCCAAGAGGAAAATAATATGCCGTTACCTTGATATCCATGGATGGTTTCTCCACTAATCTGACTGATTTATAACGATTTTACACCACTAGATGGATGACATCTAATGGTGTAAAACTCTGGAAAATACTCTCTATCTCTTTGCTGATGACTCCACTCTCTGTCGCTCCATTCCTCATCCCTCAGATCGGCAGTCTGCAGCCTCCTCACTCTCTGCAGACCTGGACAAAATCACAGACTGGTCAAACAAGTGGAACATGTCTTTCAATCCTGACAAATCTCACACTCTTACTATGTCTCTCCGAAAAGACCGTCTGGACAACCCTCCCATCTACTTTCTCAAAAATCCTCTCCAAGAAGTTCTGTCGCTCAAGCTTTTGGGTCTCACTATCTGCCATGATCTTTCTTGAGAAAACCACATTTCCATTGATTGTGAGGGTCTTTCTCTCACTCACCGCAGGCAGGTTGGTGGTCTTTCCATCTTCTACCGACTCCTCTCTGGCCTTGCCCCCCCCCCCCCCCAGCTCTCTCTGGGCTCTGTTCCCCAAATATTCCTGCAGGACGCAGAAGATCTGCCAGCAACCCTCTATGGTTAAACTGCCAAAATGAAGACTCTCTGCTCACCTTCACTCCTTCATTCCTCCTTTCTCCCACCTCTGGAACAAACTCCTTCCTTCAATCCTTCCCCTCCCTGCAGGTCTTTAAAACAGCTGTTCAACACCATCTCTTATCTTCCCCCATCCAACACCTTGATATTTTCTACCCCTGTTAAAACACCCCAAATCCACAACTTTCAATCTCCGACTTCATTCGTGAAATTCCTCGTGGTGTTCATTTGCGTTATACCGTGTACCCTTGCTATCAGTGCAAGTGCTATCACTATGTGAGAGATGAACCCACCAGTGCCCACCATAAGGCATCTGAGAATGTAGAAAATTCCTTGTTGGTGTCTTTCTCTGCCAGATAGACGAGGAAGGAAGAGAAGATGAGAGCCAGGAATCCGATGTACCAGGCCGTGATCAGCTCCTGCGTAGATATCGGAAATGATCGTTATGGCCTCAGTGATGAACAAATGGATACATGTCAAAGCAAATAATGTTGTTATCATCTCAAGTTACATTTAAATTCATTTCGATGCTAATTATGACATTTATTTGACATCTCAGGTGCTGCTACTCTTGACAAAAAGTTTAGCAAATGAATGTAAGGCCATAACTTCGGGTAAATGTCTCTCCTTTGAGTAGAATATGCATTTTCTATGAGAACGCATGGTCATTGTAAATGCCTTTCAAAAAGTCCTGCTCCTTGTACACTACAAACAGAATGACATCATTGATATAATTGTGGAAAAATTCCAAACTATGCACGTGCCTGGGATGCCGATTCACTCCACTACATGTGAAAGTCATTCTACACTTTCGCTTCACTTTCCTTCTCTTCGATTGCCTTCTTCTCCCATTCATTCCTTCTCCTACCAAATTCCTGTACCCTTCATAGACATCCTTGTCTGTCCACTTGCCCTTACCCTCTATTTTCTTGGCTATTTTATTTTCCATATAGAATAGACATATTTTACATTTTATATCACATAAACTTTATATTTTAAATCACATTATTTGCAGACAGTTGATTCATGTCAAGGACAAGTCGTTCAGAATTGTCAGAATGTCGTTCAGAATCATTGGAATCTCCCGCGATGACGCTATCTCCGAGGGCCTTTCACTCACTCACCACAGGCAGGTTGGTGGTCTTTCTGTCTTCTACCGACTCCTCTCTGGCCTTGCCCCCCGAGCTCTCTCTATGCTCTGTCCCCTCAATATTCCTTCAGGTCGCACAAGATCTGCCTGCAACCCTCTTATGGTTAAACTGCCAAAATCAAGACTCTCTGCTCACCTTCACTCCTTCATTCCTCTTTTCTCCCGCCTCTGGAACAATCTCCCTCACTCTCTTCAATCCCTCTCCTCCCTCCAGGTCTTTAAAACGGCTGTTCACCACCATCTCTTATCTTCCCCAATCCAAAACCTTGATCTTTTCTACCGCCGCTAATTTCACCCCAAATCCACTTTTTTGAGGTGACTTTTGTCTTCTTCCCTGGAAGTCCTTGGTGTCCTTGCGTTTTATACCTTTCCTGCCTCCCCCCAGGCCGTCTGCCTCCCACACATCTCCCGATGTCCCTGCCCTCAAATGTTGTGTTTGTGTGCTTCCTCCCCTTCTCTCCCCATCTTGTCGACCGCTCCCCTTTTTATATACTTTGTTTGCTTGTTTGTTTGATAAATGTTAGCTCTTTCACGAGCCTCGACTCTGTATACCAAAAAAAAGAAGAAAAAAAAAGAGTTGGCATCAGATGTGGAGACCCATAATGCACTGACACCTACAAAGGAGAGACTTGGCAAACGCTTCAGCCCCGTATGAACCAACATCGTCGTCCAGCACTTGAACCGGGGTGGTCACTGCTTCGCTTGTGCTTGTCCACCAGCTGTCAGTCTCTTATCATCAGCTCACTCGACCCCTCCATTCTCAGACATGTTTGCAGGTTCCCAGACACGTGTGACCTCTCCGTTCCCGCACATGTTCACAGGTTCCCAAACACATGTGACCTCTCCGTTTACTGGTATGCGCAAGTTCCCAGACATATGTGACCTCTCCATTCCCAGACATGTTTGCAGGTTCCCAGACACGTGTGACCTCTCCGTTCCCACACATGTTCACAGGTTCCCAAACACATGTGACCTCTCCGTGCCCAGACATTTTCGCAGGTTCCCAGACACATGTGACCTCTCCATTCCCAGACATGTTTGCAGGTTCCCAAACACGTGTGACCTCTCTGTTCCCAGACATGTGAGACCTCTCCATTCCCAGGCATGTTCACAGGTTCCCAAACACGTGTGACCTCTCCGTTTCCTGGTATGCGCAAGTTCCCAGACATATGTGACTTCTCCATTCCCAGACATGTTTGCAGGTTCCCAAACACGTGACCTCTCCGTTCCCAGACATTTTCGCAGGTTCCCAGACACGTGTGACCTCTCCATTCCCAGACATGATTGCAGGTTCCCAGAGACATGTGACCTCTCCGTTCCCAGACATGTTCACCTCTCCATTCGCAGACATGTTCACAGGTTCCCAAACATGTGTGACCTCTCCGTTCCCAGACATGTTCGCAGTTTCCCAGACACATGTGAGCTCTCCGTTCTCAGACATGTTCGCACCTTCACAAACACGTCTGACTTCTCCGTTCTCAGACATGTTCGCAAGTTCCCAAACACGTGTGACCTTTCCGTTCCCAGACGCGTGCGTTCTGGACTCTGGTCCAGGATCTTATAGCCCTATTCAGCTCTCCACCGCGGCCGGATACTACATGATCGGATTGTCTTCCCATTGGAGCCCTCTGTGAGCCGTCACACGCCATTGGTTGTTCGGAGCTTGGCATCGTGGCTGATGACGAAACGTGTCATCGTGCATTGAGGTTGTCATCGCTTTCCGTGCAGCCCCCTTCAACGTTGCTGTTGGGGCCAGTGGGCTTCCTCAGCCCCGTGGGTTAATCATTTGTTGCCTTTTGCTCACCTTGGTCCAGCCCTTCCTGCTCTTATCCCATTTAAGTGAAAAAAGTAGTTTGCTTGAGGTGTAAAGGAATCCATTTGGGGTCACCATCTAAAGTTGAATAACCATCTGTCAACAAAAAGGGTGGTTTGCGATTATATCTGTCTCGTACGTGGGACAAGGTTAGTACAACATCTCCACGCCATCTGCAACCATCATGTGACACTCGGATTGGTCGGCAGACATTGATATATATGTATACACATTGAGATGTCAAGGGGGAAGGATACATTTTGAAGCCAGGTTTTGGTTGGCAGATTGATGCAGATTTGGACAGAGCACTGAGATTTCCATCTTACATTGCAGTCGTCAAACAAAGAGCTGATTTAATTATTTGTTCTGATCATGTGGTGAAATGAGTCATCATCGTCATTGAGCTGACAATACCATCGATGGGAAATATGGAGTGGGCTTGTGAAAGAAAACTGTGTCGGTATGAAGAGGTTAGAGAGGTGTGTGCCACCAGCCACGATGCCACCGACCGTCCATCATCAAAGTGCGATCACTGGTGCAGCCGGTAGCGGGCAGACCTGTCAAGAGATGGAACTTCCGGAAGGCTAACTGGCAGTCGTTTGCTGCAGAGACGGAAAGAAGAACAGCCGGTCTCCCGAACCCAGAAGCTGCTGATGTGGACGCCGCATACGCAGCCTATTGTAAGGTTCTCCTAGGTGCAGCAAAGAAAAACATCCTGCATGGCTTTAACAAGAACTACATCCCGTGTTGGGACGAGGAGTGCAGCCATCTCCTGCGCGACCATCAGCAGGCTAGCTCCAGGGAAGAAGTGGACGCGACTGCAACAGCACTACTCCAGAAGCTGGACGCCACCCGTAGGACCAGATGGACTGAAATAGTTGAGTCGATCGATTTTACCCACTCTAGTCGCAAGGCGTGGCAGACCATCAACCAGCTGACAGGCAGAAATACAATGCCATTCAGGTGCCCGGTGACAGCAGACGCCATTGCGTCCCAGCGTCCCAGTTTACTGGACATCCTGAAGAACGGTCGCTTCCCGGATGCACACAAAAACTTTGCCCGCCTGCCGTTGCGTGAGGTGTCTTCTCTCTCCAGGGCGGCCAGCGCCAATCTCTCTGGAGACTTCACAGCATCCGAAGTCAGTGCTGCCATGAGCAAACTCAAGCCGGGTAAGGCACCAGGCCGTGATAACATCCATCCGGAGTTCGTCATCCACCAGAGCACAACAACATCTGGTTGGCTGTGTTCGTTCTTCTCGTCGTGCCTCTGGAGGTCCAAGCTCCCGAAGACCTGGCGCCATGCTTCCGTCATAGCCCTGCCTAAGCCGAACAAACCTGCAGAAGATCCCAAGTCCTACAGACCGATCTCGTTGCTCTGCGTCCCATTTAAGATTCTGGAGAGGATGATCCACAGCCGTATCGACCCAGTGGTGGACCCACAGCTCCCGCGGGAACAAGCCAGTTTCCGTCGTGGCAGGTCAACAGTGGACCAGGTAACATTACTCACACAATATATCGAAGACAGCTTCCAGGGCAATGAGAAAGTTGGCGTAGTGTTCCTGGACCTGACAGCTGCATACGACACCGTTTGGCACCGTGGACTCCACCTGAAGTTCCTGAGGACAATCCCAGACTGGCATATGGTGAACTTCATCATGGAGATGCTGTCAAACCGCAGCTTCGTCCTACAGACCAGCGACGGCCAGCGCAGCAGGCTCAGAAGACTGCGGAATGGTGTCCCGCAGGGTTCTGTTCTCTCGCCGATGCTGTTTAACATCTACATCTACGACCTGCCGGATACAACATCCAGAAAGTATGGTTACGCAGACGACCTGGCCATTATGCTGCGACGACCAACATGGAAGGTGATGGAAAACGGTATCAACCAAGACATGGGCACCTTGGTAGCCTACCTCCGGAGGTGGCGTTTGCAGCTCAGCATTGGTAAGACAGTGTCAGCGGCATACCATCTTAACAACAGAGAAGCAAAAAGGGAACTGGACGTGTTCGTTGACAACAAACGCCTGGAGTTCCAGCAAGCCGCAAAGTACCTCGGTGTACGCCTAGATTGGATACTGTCCTTCAAGCAACACCTAGAAGAAGTTAAGGCCAAGGTGACATCACGGGTCTCGCTTATCCGAGGTCTCGCCGGTACGACCTGGGGAGCCTCCGCCAAGACCCTACGAATATCCATGCAAACCCTGGTCTTCTCTGCAGCCGAATACTGTGCCCCAGCCTGGAGCAGAAGCCCACATGTGAGAAAGGTTGATGTTGCCATTAACAATGCCCTCCGCATTGTAGCTGGTTGCTTCAAGCCCACCCCGGCATTCCACCTGCCAGTCCTAGCGGGAATTGCCCCGGCCGGCCTCCGACGGGAGGCTGCTACCCTCGCCCTGGCAAGGAATGCCCAGAAACACGACTGGCACATCCTGCACAACACCGCAACGATAGTGGCGCCTCCAAGCAGACTCAAGTCCCGCCACCCCTACAACAAGGCGGCACAAGAGATGCTCAGTTCTATCCCTGAGGACCTGTCTAGAAGCGCATGGCTGGCGGCATCTTGGAAGCAGGTGTGGGAAACGGCCGGGCCCACCTGCATCCACCGCTACATCTGGGACCCAGGAGGTGGCGTCGTAGGAGAAGACCTCCCACGCCTGCAATGGACCTTGCTGAACCGTCTATGTACGGGGGTCAGCCGCTTCAAATCATCGCTGAAGATGTGGGGCCTGGCAGACAGCGCCGCGTGCGAGTGCGGCGAGACTGAGCAGACTGCCGAACACATAATTACCACCTTCCCCCTATACAGACCACCTTCAGAAGCCGGCCTCTTCGACGTAGGACCAGAGAGGAGGGCATGGCTGCATGACACTGAGCTGGCCATCTGGTGATACACGAAAGAAGAAGAAGAGGTGTGTGATGACCGTGGTAGTGGGTTGTAGAGGTTTTGTGGCAAGGTCCATGCTAAAGTACCTCAAGCTGATTAGAGTGTCATCTAAACAACTCAAGAATACCGTGATACAGCAACAGGAAACAGCAGAAACAGCCTCATTGTGGATCTGGAGACAGAGGCGAGTGGAGAGTGAATCATTTCATATTTAAAGGCAGGTCTAGTGCGAATATGTATGTGGTCAATGATATCTGGTGGTGATCATGCAGCACGATATCACTTGGTTGTGTATGTGCTGTGCTGCTATACTAGAGTAGGCCCTGAAACAGTGATGATCCACAGGTTCCAGCTGAGAAGAGCGACATCGATCAGTGTACTGGCACTGAATGTTCTGTTATATATACTAGCATGACTCGGCGCGCCTCACCACACGTCGTTACAGAGGGGTAGGCATCTTTGACCAATTCGGTGTCTTTTGGGTCTTCATGGTGTTTTGGGTCTTCAGGGCCATTTGGGTCTTCAGGGTCTTTTGTATCCTCTGGGCCTTCATGGGTATTTTGGGTCTTTGAGGTGTTTTGGGTCTTCAGGGTCTTTTGGGTCTTCAATGTCTTCAGAGGCTTTTGGGTCTTAAGGGTCTTTTGTTTCCTCTGGGTCTTTAAGTCTTTGGGGGTGTTTTGGTTATTTGGGGTATTTAAGGGTCTTTTGGGTCTTTAAGGGTCTTTGGGGTCTTCAGGGTGTTTTGGGTATTCAGGATGTTTTGGGTCTTCAGGGTGTTTTGGGTCTTTGGGGTATTTTGGGTCTCCTGGGTCTTTTTGGTCTTCGAGATGTTTTGGATCTTCAGGGTCTTCTGGGTCTTATGGGTCTTCGGTGTCTTCAGGGGATTTTGGGTCTTAAGGGTCTTTTGGTTCCTCTTGGTCTTTAAGGGTCTTTGGGTCTTCAGGGTCTTTTGGGTCTTTGGGGTATTTTGGGTCTTCAAGGTCTTTTTGGTTTTTTGGGTCTTTAAGGTGTTTTGGGTCATTGGGGCCTTTTGGGTATTCGGCACCATTTCGTTATTTATGGTCTTTTGGATCCTCCGGGCCTTTAAAGGTATATTGCGTCTTTGGGGTGTTGTGGGTCTTCAGGGTCTTTGGGTCTTCGGGGTCTTTTGGGTGTTCCGGGTCTTTTGGATCATCTGGGTGTTTTGGGTCTTCGGCACAATTTGGGTATTCAGGGTCTTTTGGGTCTTCAAGGGTCTTTGTGGGTCTTTTGGGTCTTCATGGTGTTTTGGGTTTTCTGGGTGTTTTGGGTCTTCAGGGTGTTTTGGGTCTTGGGGGTGTTTTTGGTCTTCAGGGTGTTTTGGGTCTTCGGGGTGTTTTGGGTCTTCGGGGTGTTTTGAGTCTTCAGGTTGTTTTGGGTATCCGGGGTGTTTTGGGTCTTCGGGGTGTTTTGGGTCTTCGGGTGTTTTGGGTCTTCCGGGTATTTTGAGTCTTTGGGGTGTTTTGGGTCTTGGGGGTGTTTTTGGTCTTCGGGGTGTTTTGGGTCTTCGGGGTGTTTTGGGTCTTCGGGGTGTTTTGAGTCTTCATGTTGTTTTGGGTATCCGGGGTGTTTTGGGTCTTCGGGGTGTTTTGGGTCTTCGGGTGTTTTGGGTCTTCCGGGTATTTTGAGTCTTTGGGGTGTTTTGGGTCTTTGGGGGTCTTCAGGGTATGTTGGGTCTTTGGGGGTCTTGGTGGTCTGAAGGGTCTTGGGGGAATTAAAGGGTTGTCAAAGGTCTGAGGGGTCTCAGCAGTCTCAATGCAATTAAGAGGGTTAATTAAGAGGGTGGTAATTTTTTTGGAAGAAGAAGAAGACGTTTTCATCGCATATAAACATACATACATACATACATACATAGCGAACCATATACGTTTGCTCTATTATAATAAGATTTAAAAAAAACACCTTTTTAAATAAAAAATAAAAAATAAAAAATAAAATATATATATGTATATACACAGACTTGGCATTTAATATGGAATTTTTTTTTTGTGGGGGTGAACTTACTTTTCAAGATGACTTCGAACCAAAAGTTCATTGGAATTATGTTGACATTATTCTAGATTTTGTTAATGTGACCTTTAAAAGAAACAAAAACCATATTTGACATTTCGAAACAAATAAATTGATCCTTGAAAGTGATGTAAACTGATATCGAACTCAATTCATGGACAGTACTGTGTTAAACTTCTGTACGTTTTCCAGAAGTATCTCTTTATTTTGCACATTAGCCAAATTTTTTTTTAACAAAAACAAAAGTTAAATTACGACTGGGATTACGGACAGTAAAATTACAGTTCAGTACTTCGTGTAACCCCCACGAGCATTCAGGAGAGCACGTACATGTTGAGGCATGCGGTTCACGAGATTTGCCAAGGTTTGGACAGGAATCGCTTGCCATGCAGTGACAATAGCCTGCTGCAATTCACGCACAGAGGTCGGCTGCTGGTCCAAGTGGTCGATTTGACGCGTTAATTCTGCCCACAAGTTCTCTATTGGATTCATATCCGGGGACATGGCAGGCCACTCCATATGCTCTACACCATGGTCAGCAAGAAAGTGTTGGATCATGCGAGCATGATGAGGCCGTGCATTGTCATCTTGGAAGACAAAGTTTCCTCGAAAGGCTGCACAAGCAAATGGAAGCAATGTTTCTTCCAGAATGGCCCTGTACTTGAACTGGTTCTGGTTTCCATTCAGAACAACCAGGTCAGTTTTGCCCCCTGCATGAAAAGCAGCCCAAACGGTCACCCCACCACCTCCAGCTTGGACTCTTGGCACTATACAATCTTCGTTGTGGGCTTCATGCACTTGTCTGCGCACTCGGACGCGGCCATCTTGACGATAGACCAGAAATCTAGACTCATCACTGAAGATCACATGATTCCAGTGTCCTGGGTGCCATTGACGGTGCTCTCTGGCCCACTGCAATCGGCGCTGGCGGTGTTGTCTGGTCAGGCGTGGCTTTCTCAGGGGACGCCTGGCACGATAGCCTGCTTGAACCAGTCGTTGGTTGACTAGCCTTCTGGATACAGGCACATTTGTCAGTTGCTGCCACTCAGCCCTAAGCCGATTAGTTGACTTGGTACGGCCATTGCGGACTAACCGGTGCAGCTCGCGATTATCCCTCCTTGTGGTTCTGCGGGGACGTCCTGGCCTCGGTATTGGAGTAGGGACACCCCTTTGAGCATTTCGTTTCAGGATCTTTGACACCTGACCTTGAGTGATGCCATACTGCCGAGCAATAGCACGCTGTTTCATGCCGTAATTTCGTAAAGCCACCACTCCATGACAAACAGCATTGTCGAGTTGACGGACCATCTCCAGAGGAAGCGGCAATAACTTTTGGAGACGTGCAGCAGTTGTTTTCCACTAATACAGAACGCAACAACCCTCGTATAACCGACTGTGAAGCCAATCATCAAATGCACCTGTCCGTACATTTTGCCACGCCACCTGTGATATAATCCTGTTGTTGACTTTTTGCTGCGACAGACAATCAGTGACATGGTTCTTTTAAGAAATAAATCACCAAAGTGTAAAAGAAACTCACCAGATTGATATACTGAGTTAAGAAAGTAAACCCAAGTCAAGAAAAAAAAAATTCCATATTAAATGCCAAGTCTGTATATAGTTATGTTTGTGGTGGGTAGGCAATGGTTACCTTAGTCCTGGTAGCAGTATCGATTACCATGCTCCAAATGTCGTGATGATGAAGAAGAAACCCCATGTATCATAAGTAGAAAATTCGTTTAGACCGGATGTCGTGTAAGCACGTATAAGTGTCCCCATTACAGGGGTTGGGTTATGTCAATTCGTCAGAGATTATGGGTAATAAATCCTCTGCATGTAATTGCCTCTGTTATTTCCCCTCTGGTCCTATGACAATGCAGCACACACACAAAACCAGGCAATATATTGTTACGGACACGACTTAGATGTTATGATGGGCCGAGCGGAATGGCCGCCGTGTTCGCACAAGTTACCCGATTATACTCAAACGTTGGCCGAGTCGCGCTACGCTAGATCAATGAAGGAAAGGACACAACGGCTAGGTTAAATGACACGACACCAGGGGTACAGTTCTCAAGGCCTCCGGAGGAGGTTATATTAGTTCGGAACGTTTAGATTACAGGGATGAGAGAGACAGCATAGAAAGATAGGCACTTAATTACGGTCTTAATAGTAACCCTGACAGACGACAGATAAACGGGACAAAACTGACTCACACGGGGATTGATGGCAAGGAAGGCAGGTAGTCGATGGCTCAAGGTGCACTCTTGGCTCAGGGACAGGATACAGTACGGTCCAGTAGATGCAGGGAGGTGTCACAGCGCTCGGAGGTCGCGACTGGTTCTTCTTCGTGGCTGAGGCGCATCTCTCTTCACGTCCGGTAAGTCGCTGCGTATATCCGGCGGGGAGTGACACGCCCTCGGCTCGTTAGCTCCGCCCCAGATGGAATCGGCCCGCCGCTTCTTATTGGCTGCGGGGGGTTACCGGGCTCCGCCCTTGACGAGGAGCTGACAGCCAGCCCCTTCGTGGTAACCCCGTAACCTGGAGCACATGGGCCATGGCGGCTAACCGAGCCGGAGTGAGGACGCCCACTCCCCGCACCGCGGCCGCGCCGCCCCCGCTGTGGTTGTAGTTGTTGTTGTTCCATGAGATGATGGGAGGATGCGGAGATGAGGTTGGGGGGAGGTATTGGGAGGTCCTAAACTCACTACTGGTGCCATACAATCACATTCTGGTGCAACGAAGAGTCAGAATTAATGGAAACGAGTCCTTAACTGACATCGACTAAGAATAACTAGCAAGAGGTCCTATAGTTGTCTACGTGGGATGCGGTGGACCTGGGCACGACATTTAATGGGGGAAGAAGGGGAAGGTCGGTTCTACAGAGTGTTGTTTACAGACAATGGGACTAGGGAATGGGGGATTGGGGATAGTTGGGGAGTATTGGGGAAATAGGGGAATATTTACAAGCGGATATGGAGGCCAAATCCCATATCCGCAACATTGCACCCTTCTCTACCCTCGGGGCGTCCCGACCCGATAAATTTTTACCTATTTTAGTGTGGCACTCAGATGTAGTTCCCTCTACTATTAACTCTACCCTGAGTGCGACAGTTTTACAGATATTCACAAATGAGTAAATATGTCCCCCTGCGATGTTGCACCCTTCTCCTCACAGAAACACACCCACAGGATAACCGAATCACGGAAAGAATTCGCAAACTAAACATACAGCCGGTAGGGAGCATTATTTACACAACTACGCTGATATTTACACTACGATCCAGGACCTGTTTTTGGAGGAACACATGCAGATGTTATGCATAGAGAGAGCACGCATGCCAGCATCGATACACCAACCCACGAGTGCTCTGTGGCCTTACGGCCTTTAATAATGTGGAGAGCACCCCTTCCAAGCACCAAAAGCACCACCCCAAGCACCAATCGGTGCAGTCACCATTGTTCATTAAAATAAAAACAACAACCCCTAACCCTGCAGGTGTCTCTTGCTCTTCGTGTGGTGCACTTGGCCTTCTTGCTTCCCTAGAAATAAAGAAAGGCACCAACCGCGTCCATTTCTTTATTATGGCCGTCAAGGGGGCCAACTATTAGTGGTTCACCTGTTTGGCATAAGTGCCACGTTGACCCAGAGGTCCATCAATGGGTGGTGCTTGGCCGCAAAAGAACTGCGGTCCATTGTGGGTGGCCACCAAAATTGCGGTCCATATGGTGTATCGATCCAGGCAGCAAGCAGCGAAAGTGCAGGCCCACAACTGCGGAGCCAGCACCTCTCTCTCCTCTCTCTCTGCCCCAAAGCCAGATCCTCGGAGGTGGGAGACAAAAGAAGAAGACAAGTGAGTAAGGTGGTAAGGGCGCAAAAGTGCACGCAATACAAGATGATGCACACTGGGGGCACATGGGAACCAGGTGAGACAGGTACGTTCCTACCGTACGCCCCCCCCCCCCCCACCAGGTAACCTACATGGCCCCTCCCTTACCCCTTACTGCATCCACAACACACAACACTACCCATAAACATCTACTTTACCAATCAACAAACGTCCCTACTGTCTTCCCCGTTCCTCCCATAAACCAAATTCGTCTTCTCTCCCTCCTAACCAATCAAATTTGCCATTTTCAACTCTCATCAAAATTTGCCATCTCCAACTCAACATCATAATTTGCTATCACCAATTCATCATCAGTCCCTCCTAGGGAGGGAGAGATGGAATCACCCCAATGTCTCATCCACGTCGTGATGCGTCTCACAAATCCTCACAGCAATTCTCATTTCCTGCAACAGAACAAAGAAAACACAGGTGTGGAGTCATCATCATCACCACAGGTAAGTGGCTGCGTATGGTGCGACAGGTTCATCAATCTTAACTATTTCCTAAATGACTTTAACAACTTTACATTACCCGGGGTCTTTCTCCTGCCAAACCATTGGCCCTCTTACACTATGGGTTCTAAAAACCAATTCCCATTGACCAAACTGTGGTGCTTTTCAATTTGGGGTCTCACTCCCCCGATTCATCTCCCGGTGCCCTCGCACAATTTCTGGGCTGTGGCATGTACCTCTCCCAGTGGGTCTACCCACCTGCACACCTCCACCACTGCAGTTGCCTCCGAGCTTACCTGCTCCTTACCCTAACCTAACTACCTGGGGAAGGCCCTCTGGCGCTCTCCCCACTCGGTGCCCTCTCTGGCACTGGGCTACCCGGGTCCGTTCTCCGGATCCTCGGGCCCCATCCACAACTCTACCGGCTCCCAGAGCCCACCTGCGGCCTCACCTGGCCGACATCCTCACAGTGGTGGAGTGCCCAACCAACAACACACACTAACAGGCTACACGCCCAGCCATTTCCACAACACTAATGCACCCATCCACAATACCATTCTGTCACCCGCACCACAGATGCCAATATCCAACCACAATTTACCTGTACCCTCTACCTAACACTTACACTACCCGCCCCGGGTACTCGTGAAAGGGGTCCACTCTTCCCCCATCCACACCTTCGCACCATGCACACCACTCCGTACCACTTACTCCAACTCTCTCCACACCACTCATTCCAATACTCCATGTATTCCACACACCTGTGCTCTCACACCTGGTGCCACCTGCACCCTTCTCTCCCCAAGCGCATTCGCGCTGGTCCACACACTCATTACTCACACACTGCTCCACACACCTGTCCAGTTGCACACCTGTGCAATCACACCTGTTCAATTCTCACACACACGGCATCATCTCAGCTAACTACTCCCTTCTGAAACTTGCGCTTCCCAGTCGTCCCTTTAAACTATTGCGCTCCCACGTCATTATCATCCACACTAATCTACCTGCGTCCCCACTACAGGTATCAGTCACTAACTAAACTTAACGTTACCTACTGTCATCTTCTAGGGCCCTATCAATATAACCTAACCCACCCGGGCTAGTTTTCACTGCCATACACCCCATAAGCTATAGCTCCTTTGCCCCCCCATGGGAAGGGTGGCAGGGATTTGCCATCCCACCACATCGGGCATCTCCCACTACCAATTTTGCCCATCAAATTTCAACAAATCAAAAATTTTGCCAATCACTACTCATCATCTGCCAATCATTACTGCCACTCCTTTGCCAATCATCAAATTTTGTTTTTCTCTAATTTTGGGTCCAAAACACTAACCTCATCACCCAGTCTACTCACTACTGCCTCTCGGTGCGCCAATTCCTGTCCAAAGCCCGGCTTCGTACAGCCAAGCCATGAATGCGGGTTGTGTGGTGCCAGCGGCTGGATACGTCCCGCATTCGGTGCAGGGAAGGAGGTTTACCCGGGCCGAGGTCCCACGCACCATCTTGGCACGGAGCCATCCCATGGCTCGATCTCGGCCTGCCGGACTGCCTCAACAAAAAGTGGTCGCCATGACGACCCTTCCTATCCAGCCGCCCGCTCCGCCTAGTGGAGCACGGACGCGGCCGTTCCCAGCGAGGCCCGGCACGCACCGAGGGCCCGATTCGGCTAAAAGTCGACCTAACCTCTAACCCGGTTACCTTCGATGCCTCACCTGCATGCTTACACCCCGCAGCCCGTTCCTTGCTCACACATCCAGCCGTTCCCATGCTCCTCGTACCTTTCCTTACACACCCAGGTACCCTCATTCCACTCACAGCCTTGGTCACACACCTGACCACCGAACACTTTGGCACACATTCGTTGGTCACACACCTCACCAACACACCTCTTCGCGCCCCCTCCTCGGTCACCTCCTCTGTGACAATCACAGGTGTGCTCTCATTCGCACACCCAACCACGTGCCTCACTACCAATTCCAGCGTGCATTCCCACTCACGCTCTACCATTCCAGGTGTGCATCCTTCCATTCCAGGTGTCCATCCTCGCTCACCTGTCACAACCAACTCACACTCCTTGTCACTCTCACTACTCTCACCACCACTCTTGACAACGCACTCACCCTTACTCTTGACAGCGCACTCTTTCCTCATGCACCTGTCCGTCACACACCTTTCTCGCGCACACTCCTGCGCACACTCTCCTGTCACACCCTCTGTAACACTTACCACACCGCGCTTCCATGTGCTCCCTCGCACACTCGCTACGACCGACTCACTCTCGCCAGCACCCTCACTCCTTGGCACGCACTTTTTCCTCACACACCCCAGAGTCGGACTTTCTCGCACACCTCCTCTTTCGCACACCAGACCTGTCGCACACTTCACCAACGGCCTCTCACGAACACCCGGGTCTATCTCGACCCCCAAGCTTCTTAAATTCCCTGGCGCATCATACGCACGACCATATTGGTCACCACTTACACCGGGTCCTCTTCCTCTTCGCTTCTCCTCCATCACCTGCGAATCCCTCATCCGGTTAATGAGCACATCATCACGATCCAAACACAGACTTTGGACCAATTCTTTTATCTCCTCTTTTATCTCTTTCTTATCCTCTCTCCGTCGCTTCTTAATTTCGCTCACCCCTTCTTCCACTTCTTCTAATTTCTGCTTCACCTCTTTTATTCCCCGGTACGTCTCCTCAAGCTCGTCCTCCAAGGCTACCTTGACCGTTTCCATGTGCGTCCTCACCTGCCGGTCCTTCGTCTCCATTACCTCTATCACCTCGTCCAACCTCGCTGTCAGTCCCTCACGTACCATCTGACATTCCTTCTGTGTCGCTATTAAGTCATTTTTTATGTCGTTTTGTGTCGCTCTTAACCCTCCTAGTACCGCAGTGTTCCTTTGAACCTGCTCCGTTACTTCTTTTTGTCCCTCCGTCAGCTGTTCCACCTCCTGCGTCAGGTCCTCGATGCCCCCTTGCAATTTTACAGTCCCCCTTCTCACCTCCTTCTCCATGTGCTCCTTACAGTGCCTCACCTCCTCGCGCACTCCTCCGACCTCCTCACTCACACCTCTTCTGATCTCTTCTCCCATCACTTGCATCTCCTGCCCAGATGCCACCCTCATCTGCTCCATTTCCTCCCTGTGAGCATCCAGTTTGGTTTCTACCCCCATTCTGACCCCCTCTATCTGCTGCCCCATTTGTTTAACTTCCCTTTCCGCTTGGTCCCTCATGTCCCTCAATTTGCCTTCCATTCTGTTTTCTAACCCCTCTAACCCCTTTTGCATCCCTTCCATTTGATTCTCTTGAGCGGCCATTCTGTTTTCTACCCCCATTAACCCATTTCTCACCTCTTTTATCCCGTTGTCTAACCCCTCAAAATTATTGTCTAACTTCCCAAATTTCTTGTCTAACTCCTCAAAATTATTGTCCAACTTCCCAAATTTCTTGTCTAACTCCTCAAAATTATTGTCCAACTTCCCTAATTTCTTGTCTAACCCCTCACCGGTACCCCTCGCTTCGTCCCTCATTGCCCCCATTTGGCCCTCTAATCGCTCACTATCAGCCCTCATTCCCACAATTTGGTTTCCCAACCGCTCACCCAATCGCTCAATTTGGCTCCCCATACTCATCTGTACAGCTGCCTGTAGCTGCGCAATGAGGGCCTGCATGTCAATCGGCTGCATGTTAAAGCCCGTTGATACAGCGGGCTCGGCTACCGCGCGCTCTTGCGAGGCGCCATTTTGCGCGCCCGTAACGTCGGGCGCAACGACGCTATTTTGTGCGTCTGCTACCCTCACTGCTTCGCTCTCCTCATGTCCCTCATCTTGGTCCTGGATCGACCCTGCCTCACTCTCCTCTACCGGACCCCAGCCGACTTGGTCTGCCATAGCGCGACTTTCAAAATTCGGGTTTTTATATTTTGTAAAACACAATCAAATTTCGCCGTTATAATTTCGAGCGCGTAAAACGCGCTCCGGATCGAATCTCACTCCTCGACACCAATTGTTACCCTAATGGTACAATTGGTGTTCCAAAATTTGGGCTAAATGAATTTCGTCCCAGGTCCGAATCCGACACTCCTGACACCAATTGTTACGGACACGACTTAGATGTTATGATGGGCCGAGCGGAATGGCCGCCGTGTTCGCACAAGTTACCCGATTATACTCGAACGTTGGCCGAGTCGCGCTACGCTAGATCAATGAAGGAAAGGACACAACGGCTAGGTTAAATGACACGACACCAGGGGTACAGTTCTCAAGGCCTCCGGAGGAGGTTATATTAGTTCGGAACGTTTAGATTACAGGGATGAGAGAGAGAGCATAGAAAGATAGGCACTTAATTACGGTCTTAATAGTAACCCCGACAGATGACAGATAAACGGGACAAAACTGACTCACATGGGGATTGATGGCAAGGAAGGCAGGTAGTCGATGGCTCAAGGTGCACTCTTGGCTCAGGGACAGGATACAGTACGGTCCAGTAGATGCAGGGAGGTGTCACAGCGCTCGGAGGTCGCGACTGGTTCTTCTTCGTGGCTGAGGCGCATCTCTCTTCACGTCCGGTAAGTCGCTGCGTATATCCGGCGGGGAGTGACATGCCCTCGGCTCGTTAGCTCCGCCCCAGATGGAATCGGCCCGCCGCTTCTTATTGGCTGCGGGGGGTTACTGGGCTCCGCCCTTGACGAGGAGCTGACAGCCAGCCCCTTCGTGGTAACCCCGTAACCTGGAGCACATGGGCCATGGCGGCTAACCGAGCCGGAGTGAGGACGCCCACTCCCCGCACCGCGGCCGCGCCGCCCCCGCTGTGGTTGTAGTTGTTGTTGTTCCATGAGATGATGGGAGGATGCGGAGATGAGGTTGGGGGGAGGTATTGGGAGGTCCTAAACTCACTACTGGTGTCATACAATCACATTCTGGTGCAACGAAGAGTCAGAATTAATGGAAACGAGTCCTTAACTGACATAGACTAAGAATAACTAGCAAGAGGTCCTATAGTTGTCTACGTGGGATGCGGTGGACCTGGGCACGACATTTAATGGGGGAAGAAGGGGAAGGTCGGTTCTACAGAGTGTTGTTTACAGACAATGGGACTAGGGAATGGGGGATTGGGGATAGTTGGGGAGTATTGGGGAAATAGGGGAATATTTACAAGCGGATATGGAGGCCAAATCCCATATCCGCAACAATATTATATATATTTTACCACCGCTAATTTCACCCCAAATCCACTTTTTTGAAATACCACCTTCTGTCCTGGAAGTCCTTGGTGTCCTTGTGTTTTATACTTCTCCCACCCCCCCCCCCCCCTTCCCACGCCTCCTCCCCCAAACCCTCTCTCTCCCACACATCTCCCTGCTCTCAAATGTTGTTTGTGTGCTTCCCCATCTCTCCCCATCTCGTCTTCCGCTCCCTCTTTTTATATATTTTGTTTGTCTGTTTGATTTGTTTGTGAAATAAATGTTAGCTCTTTCACGAGCCTCGATTCTGTATACAAAAAAAACCAAAAAAAAACAGCACATTAAATGACACGAAATAAAAGCTATCTGGAAACAGGACTTTGAACACCACCGATGATTCCACCGACGGGTGAGCAGGCAGGTCAGGGAGACCATGCCCCGGAGAGCAGTGATTGGTGAGATTTGTATACAGAATCCAGGCTCGTGAAAGAGCTAACATTTATCACAAAGAAAAAAAAAATCAAACAGACAAACAAAATATATAAAAAGAGGGAGCGGTAGACAAGATGGGGAGAGAAGGGGAAGCACACAAACACAACATTTGAGAGCAGGGACAGTGGGAGATGTGTGGAAAGGAGAGGGTTTGGGGGGGGAGGCGTGGGAAGGGTGTGGGGGGTGGGAGAAGTATAAAACACAAGGACACCAAGGACACCAAGGACACCAAGGACACCAAGGACTTCCAGGGAAGAAGTTGGTATTTCAAAAAAGTGGATTTGGGGTGAAATTAGCGGGGGTAGAAAGGATCAAGGTTTTGGATGGGGGAAGATAAGAGATGGTGGTGAACAGCTGTTTTAAGGACCTCGAGGGAGGAGTGGAATTGAAGAGAGTGAGGGAGTTTGTTCCAGAGGTGGGAGAAAAGAGGAATGAAGAAGAAGGTGAGCAGAGTCTTGATTTTGGCAGTTGAACCATAAGAGGGTTGCAGGCAGATCTTTTGCGACCTGTAGGAATATTTGGGGGGACAGAGCCCAGAGAGAGCTGGGGGAACAAGGCCGCAGAGGAGTCGGTAGAAGACGGAAAGACCACCAACCTGCCTGCGTTGAGTAAGTGAAAGGCCCTCGGAGATAGATTTGTCGAGCAACGAAGAGAGGGACTGGCTGATAGGTGCAGGCACAGGTGGCGTCGGATAGCGTCAGAGCCTTGAGAACAAAAGAACGCTCTCCCCGACAATTTCCCTCTTGGCTTTCTCTCGTTTTCTGGATCTGGAGGTGAACGGTCGCCGATAAGCTCTCTTGCGGTGGGACAGTCTCTCGCGCTAGGGGCAATGGAGGTTTTGATGATCGTGAGGAGGAGTGAACTGCGGACTGTGGCCTGGGTTTCCCATGCACAGACTGCAGTCCGAGGCCTGCGTTTCCTGCAAGCGAACTGTGCTATTCCCACCAAGGACGCGGGAGTTTTGACGATTCCCGAGGGGATTCAGGATACGAGGGGGTTTGAAATTAAAAACTATTTTGGTATCCACAAATGTATTTTTTTAGTTTGCAGTGGATCAAAACAAACAAAGCTGAAAAAATTACTAAATATTAGCTTAATCCCCACAGAAATCCTAAAATGGCCTGGACAATATTATTGGCATCTTTTAGAAGTTGTTAGAAATAATTAGATTTCAAGCAGGTGATTCTCCTATACTTTGGAATTGAACTCACCTGTGGTGAGTTGCAGGTGCCTGCAATATAAATAAATAGCACCGCAAAGCGGGCGTAACCCCTCAGCCCATGCATGGTGGAAACCAATTTCAAGATGGCTAACGTGGCGGTCATATTGAAAATTGCAGCGCGCCCATTTTCAAAAGGAACCTTCCTCTACTCAACCCCAACACACACTGCAAAAATGGATTTAATCGGACAAGCCGTTCTGCTTGAAATTGACGGAAACCAATTTCAAGATGGCTGCCGTGGTGGCCATATTGAAAATGGCAGCACACCCATGAACCTTCCTCTACTTAACCCCAACACACACTGCCAAAATGGATTTAATCAGACAAGCCGTTCTGCTCGAAATTGACGGAAACCAATTTCAAGATGGCTGCCGTGGCGGCCATATTGAAAATCGCAGCGGGCCCATTTTCGAAAGGAACCTTCCTCTACTCAACCCCAACACACACTGCAAACATGGATTTAATCGGACAAACCGTTCTCCTTGAAATTGATGGAAACCAAAAGTTGACGGACGCCCGCGACAATACCCCTGAGCCCAATTTGGGCTGAGGGGTGAAAATCAATCATTCAACCATCTTGAATTGAGAAAAGGAGTCATTCTGCTGTTTTGTGTCACCGTATGTACCGCAATGAGCATGGAGAAAAGAAAGTAAACCAGAGAATTGTCTGAGGAGGGCAGACACAAGATTGTAGCCAAGCTTGGACAATCTCAAGGCTACATGTCCATCTCCAGAGACCTTGATGTTCCTGTGTCCACCGTATGCAATGTTATCAGGAAGTTTAAGGCCCATGGCACTGCAGCCAACCTCCCTGGACGGCCGCAAGAGAAAAGTTGATCGATTTTTTGATTTTTCCAGGATGGTGCCTGTACCACGTGGCCAATGACGTAATAATTATCATTAGAACAATTGTACAGGAGGAGCCGCTCATATTCTGAAAATGCAGCTGTACAAAATAAAGCAGGTGATTTAATATGGAATGTATATTGTCCAAGATGTAATTTAAATGGTATGTCGTTAAGCAACAATAAGAACTAGAACACCACTCAGTAGAGCGCATATTCCCACCATGGGTGGCCGCTGCTGAGCCCTATCTTCCAATGGTAAAAAAATCCTTCAAAAAATTCCTGGATCAGGAATAATATCCTGAGCTACACCAAAAACTAATCAATTCTTCCTTATCCCAAGGGCAATCATCCCACCAACTTTCATCCAAATCCGTTGAGAACTTTTCCAGATATCTTGTTCACGAACACATGAACATACGAACACGCATACGTGCACACACACACACACACACACACACACACACACACACACACACACACACACACACACACACACACACACACACACACACACACACACACACACACACACGATTGAATGCATTACTTCCTGGCGGGAGTAACTAACACATGCGCCAAACCAACACATGCACCAAACCAACACATTCGCCAAACCAAGACATGTGCCAAACCAAGACATGTGCCAAACCACCACATTAGCCAAACTAACACATGCGCCAAACCAACACATTCGCCAAACTAACAAATGTGCCAAAGCAACACATGCGCCAAACCAACACATTCGCCAAACCAACACATTCGCCAAACCAACACATTCGCCAAACCAACACATTCGCCAAACTAACACATACGCCAAACTAACACATTCGCCAAACAAACACATTCGCCAAACTAACACATGCGCCAAACTAACACATGCGCCAAACTAACACATGCGCCAAACTAACACATGCGCCAAACTAACACATGCGCCAAACTAACATATGCGCCAAACTAACACATGCGCCAAACTAACACATTCGCCAAACTAACACATGCACCAAACTAACACATTCGCCAAAC
Source organism: Myxine glutinosa (assembly GCF_964187855.1). NCBI lineage: Eukaryota > Metazoa > Chordata > Myxini > Myxiniformes > Myxinidae > Myxine > Myxine glutinosa. The sequence continues at coordinate 88,065,874 of NC_136271.1, read as the reverse complement.
AAACACATACGCCAAACTAACACATGCGCCAAACTAACACATGTGCCAAACCAACACATTCGCCAAACTAACAAATGTGCCAAAGCAACACATGCGCCAAACCAACACATTCGCCAAACAAACACATTCGCCAAACCAACATATTCGCCAAACTAACACATGCACCAAACTAACACATGCGCCAAACTAACACATGTGCCAAACTAACACATGCTCCAAACCAACACATTTGCCAAACCAACACATGTGCCAAACCAACACATGTGCCAAACCAACACATGTGCCAAACCAACACATTTGCCAAACCAACACATGTGCCAAACCAACTCATTCGCCAAACCAACACATGCGCCAAACCAACACATGCGCCAAACCAACACATGCGCCAAACCAATACATCCGACAAGCCAACACATTCGCCAAACTAACAACACATTCCCCATTCCTTTGAATGGTGTGAGAGGAACATGAATGAATGAGGATTGTTGAACAAGATTGTACAAAGAGACGAGTGTGCATGAATTTATGCTGTAATGTATGTTGTTGGTGACAAATTGGTCGGATAGGCATTGTACGCGCAGCAGGTGTCATTGACGTGTGTGCTTGGCCGACTTATGGACGTGTGTATGATTGACAAAGGGCTTCTTGTTTGGTCTGCATAAATTATGCAAAGCGGATGGGTATCGGTGTGAAGTTTTGCAAATACAGTATCATCTCGCAGCGCTTTGCGTACATAATTTGTGAACGGAAGAGAGAGTTCGGTGAGGGGATACGTGTGTAATCAGAAAGATTGTTTTGGGAGCCAGCCGCGTGGTAACGTAAAGTGCGGACGTGCAGGCAGATCCCCCATGACGAGGCACGAGCCGCGGGGAATCGCGAGGCGAGAGAATGATTCCGTCTTGCCAGTGCGAAATGCGCAAATTTAATGTGTGTACATTGATGACATTTTGAGTGGCCGGGGAAGCGAAACTAGGATTTATATAATGTGCGGATTCTTAGAGCACAATGATTAATTATAATTAATAAGATTTGGGAATCGGAGCGACACGTGACCAACCAGCGGTCGGGAAAATGATGCAACGAGCCGAACAATGACTGCACCTTCGTGGGCAGCCAAAATTAAGGGCTCAGAGTGGAGATGCATGGAGCTGCCGCGTGAGGAGGAGACATGCAAGCTGGCGTTGTGCCCGTGGGTGGCGAGCATGGCCCTCAGGCGGTGAGGGAAAGTATTTGAGATTTGACGGTTTGAGAAGGGAAATGTGAATTTAACGTCCATCCGAGGGATAAAAACCTTCCGATTTCACCTGTCGGTATGTTTGTGGCTTGCGCCGTGTCAATGACATGTGCTGGGTCTTCGGTGCAGGAGGTGTGCACCAAGTAGAGGTGGTGCTGCATGGTGGAGCACGCCTCCCAAGAAAGGCTGTGAAGTGGTGAGATGGGAGCAAGGGTTTTGCATTTCGATTGAAGATAGAGGTGGCTTGTGGTAGCAGGAATTCCTGGGCAAATTTGGTGTTAGCGATTGTTATTTTGGTTCATCAAATGTTTGCATTTGTAATGTGGAACCTCTCTGATTGTCTGTCTATCTGTCTGGACACGGAGCTCTTGGAGAGCCAAGATGGGCTGTGTCTGTCTGGCTTTCTGGCCGTCCATGGAGTCATGCTTCTGAAACACTGATTTTGGGGGGGGGGGGTGGGGGGAGGGTTGTGGGTGTGCCGCGGAGCTCGGGTGCACCTGCGGTGAGTTGTGGTGGTCTGGGGTGAATGTTCTATTGGAAGGTGGTTTGGTGTGAGATGTTGGCCATGACGGTGTTGTTCGTGGTGGAGGCCTTGTGTTGAAGTTGGGACGTGTTGCCAGGGGGATGGGTGGTTGTCAGGGCGGTGACTGTTGGATCTGGGTGGCTGCACTGTCGGCGTGGTTGAGGTGTGGCTGGCACCCTGTGTGGTTTTGAAGGTGGCAGAATGCTTAAGAATTGTGAGGGTTGCTTTGTCTGATGTTGTGACAATGTACTGCTGATAAAGTTTTAAGCTCGCAGCTTGGCCTACAGAGTGGACTAAGCTAAAGGTTTGAGTCCTGCTTGTAAAATTGTGAGTGATCTGGTATTTCTTAAATCCTGAGCAGAATTTAAGACATATTTGCAATTTCTACCAATTGTTGAATCACCGGTCAGGATACACATACACACCCAAGCCCCATTTCCAGCCCCATATTACTGTGGAAAGGTGTAGACAGATTATGTGTGCCTCAAAAGGTTGTGAAGGTTGTAGTTTGCGTGGAATGCAATAAACATGCCCGGCTTTTGGAGGGAATACAAATAATGTTTTGTGAGGCTCCAGATAGAGGTTGGTTTGCAGGTTTCACGGAAGTGAGTTCAAGTCTGGTTGGCTTCTGGGGCTTGTGGTTCGCCTCTGTAGTCTGTCTGTCTGTCTGTGAGTAAGACATCTCAGAGGGTTGTGACCGGACTTGAGCAGAACGCAGATGGCATGGGAATTCTCTGGTCTCCTGCTTGGGGGAGGGTAATTGTGGTTATGGTTTTACCCCTGTCTGTCTGTCTGATTGTGAAGTCCATGGTGCGATTACATCTCTCGAAGGACCACCAGCTGTTCCAGGGAGGTAAGGTGTGAAATATAGTGATGTGATCTTCGCTGGAAATGTGGTTGAGAATGGAATGGCAGCGGGGAAGGAATTGTTGTTGTGGTGCCGTGTGCAATGTCATTGTGGAGAACGTCGGGTGGCGAGTGTGGACATGTTAATCGGCCAGGATGTTGCGGATCTCTGTTTTATGTTGTGGCCTGGTTGTTGACAACATCATTGTCCCATTGTCAACAGAGGGCATCTCTAGACATACCAACAGAGGAGGGAGTAAAACAGGACACCTGCACTCAAACAGTGAGAATTGACGAGAGTGAGTCACAGTGGGTGAGTAACACTTGACGACAGTAAGACAAATGAGAACTATTTTTATTTTCAATAAACGGACCAGGTTATTTTTTAAAATGTTTTATTTACGATAAATAAATTAATAAATAAACAAGGGAGGTTAATGGTGGTTTCTTGGATTGTTGAAGTAATTCTTCTTGTTCTAGTAGTAATTCTAGTTGAAATTTTAGTTGAAAAATGCTATTTGTCAGAGGGCATTTTCTCAGAATTTCAATGTAGATATTGGGATATTGGGATATTGGGATTCATAGTAGATATTGGGCCAGAGGCTGAAACAGGTGCAGAGAACAGGTGCATGAGATGCTGAGAGAGGGATTAGAGAAAATTGGATTGAATTGAAATTGAAATGAAAATTGAAAAAGTGGATTAGAGAAAATTGGTTTGTTTAAAATAATCGTTGGAATAATGGTTTCTGTTGGATGCAACAATTTTGTGCAATTGATTGATCCAAGAGATTGTGCCCGAAACAATGGAAGCATGGCCATCCACACCTTCCAAGCCGGAGACCAGGTGCTTGTGAAGCACTTCACTCGTGAGAGCGCCCTGGAACCAAGGTGGACGGGACCATTCCAGGTATTGCTGACTACACCAACCACAGTCTTTTGCGAGGGTAAGCCTTCCTGGATCCACGCCACCACTAAGTTGGCCATTCAAGCACCAGACACTACACCACAGTAACGATGTTTTCAGTCACAGGTATAATGCTTCTGATAGCAACAGTAACATGCGTCAGTGTTAACAGGGACGACTACGAATGGGGTGAGGACGGTGGCGACTGGTATAATCGGTTTACCGATACTTACGAAAGAATACATGGTAGTAGGGGCAGATGGGAAAGAATGTTACCACGAGAACTCGTCGTAACGTTGGACCAGGAATTGTCACTACTATGTTTTCGGGAAATACTCAGGACGGGCAAGGATACTATGTACAGCACCGTGACGTGGGAGGTGTCATTGAACGAAGTAGATACAAACCGGCATTGAAGAAGGTTCTTGTAGCATCATTCTGGGGAAAGGAAACCTTTAAGGTGGAAGAACAGCCAGGATACAAATGGGGGTCACCCGATTTAAGGATACAGATGCGTACACACTTGGAACAAGGCACGTTCATGAAGCTTAGGTGTAAAGCATGGTGGAGAGCGGGAGCATACGATGGCCTATTAGGAGCAACCTTCAAAATCATACTCACACCGCAACCCCCGGACGGGGCCCCAGTAAAGAATGCAAACACAAAGTTGGAAGGTAGCAAGAGAGGTGGCGGCCATCCAGAATAGGACTCAGTGCTGGTCATGCATGCAATTCCCCCATACCAGCACCATTGGAATACAAATGATAGTGCTACCCTTGTCCCTTAATGATCTTTGCTCCCAGCCTATCGATTCCCCATGTTTAGTCACCACTTTGGAAAGAGAGAGGGGTTAATAACAAGGGCTGTAATCGGCAGTTTAATTATCGCCCTTCAATGATTGCCCATGTGGCTGAGGGGCCTGCCCCGGTCTGGGTCAAACCACAGAAAGGGATGGTCTGCCTCCAGGGCTCCGGCCACTTACTTATGGGGGAATCAGAATGCATCTACACTCTCCCCGGGAAGTTGGGGAAGGGGAGCACCGGGATTACACTACGAATAGTACTGCAAGATAAACACAACCACAATATAACGGCTATATCATTTTCTAGGGGGGTTAGTAGGATCAATGGGGTAATAACCACATTTAGAGGCCATTTTTCCCCGCAAAGCAGGGGTTGGCCTTTTTCGGGAACCGTGGTTGTTGTTGTTTTTTTGGTCCCCTTTTTTGAAGCAATGTTTTACGGCCGGATGCCCTTCCTGACGCCAACCCTTTTTGCCGCCTTTAACGACAAACAGGGAATTACCAGTGAACTGGTACTCAATTAGCCGACCTCGGAAGGATGACAGGCTGAGTCAACCCCCCTGGCGTTAATTCAGCGATTGACCGGGATTCGAACCCAGGATCCTAGGATCCTAAGCCGGCACCCTAGCCACTAGCCCAACACCAGGGTTGGGATCAATGTAGGATCAATGGGGTGACAACGGGAATCCAGTGTTTATCCACCCACCTGGTTCCGCCCCATGGGACAATGTTTATATGCGACGATAAGGCATACCCTTATTTACCAAATAATTGGGGAGGCACATGTTATCTCGGCTCGGTTCTTCCCGACGTCGAGATACTGGATAATCTAGATTCAAAGTTCCCGAATAGGCGACAGGATCCTAGGATGTGGAACGAGCAGTGTGGAACGAAGACGGAACCAAAAACCTACACGGAGCAGGATGGGAAAAGGTGCTGAGTCGCGTCTTCCCAGGAGCAGGCACGGTTATGAATAGCTTTCGGATAGATAAGTTAGCCCTAGCGTTGGAAAAGGTGGCCAACAACACCGCCACTGCCCATGACGAATTATTGGACACAGTAGTTCATATGCGCACAATGGTAATGCAGAATCGAGTGGCTTTGGATATGCTGTTGGCGGAGAAAGGAGGAGTATGCGGAGTAGTAGAAGGAAAATGTTGCACGTACATACCAGATCCATCCGAAGGGGTGTCAGCCACAATAGTAAGATTGAGAAAGACTAGCCACGCATTGACTGTTGATTGAATAGCGCGTGAAAACTCTTTGAATGCTGACTGGCTTACCAATTGGTTTACAGGATGGACAGGCACGATAGTTAAGTGGTTGTTGACCGCACTTGCAGTGATAATCGGGGTAGTAATTTGGGGGGCACTAATGAAGGCCTTAGTGGTCATGTGTGTAAGGAAATACTTTTCAGGATGGATGTCGAAGAAACCGCCGGTGAAGACCATGGTCCTGGCCGTTGACCTGAACGAGTCCCGGGCCGTCGACCTGAATGAGCCCCTGGGCGACGCTGATTTGTTCGTCACTTCTGAAGATTGTGATGATTTTGTTGATCCCCTGCAGGAATTATCTGATGCTTCTTATGTATTACAAGCTCACAGCTGTGCAACCCCGGTTTACCTGACTCTGGGTCTCGCTGCGACTCTGGGTCTGGCTCCAGAAGGACCCGAGACTCTGGATCCCGACGCCGAGCACGCGTCTATGGACGACTTTGACACAAAGGGAACTTTCTCTCCTTTCTTTGAATTGTTATGCTCTGTACTCTGACCAGGAGCAGATGACAAGATATTGATGATGTTATGTATTCCTCAGAACAACAGCATGCACGGGCTCCCGTGAACATGGACCTCGATTAACTTCGAAGATCTGCAAGAACTGCGTTTGTGCGAAGTAGGGGGAGCCAGTTCCGCAGGGGAGGTGACCAGCCCTCTGTGGAGCACATCCTCATTCGGACCAGACGTCTTCGTTGCGGATCTGAAACGTTAATGGACTTTCGTGTTCTGAAGCACGTGTGGGCGCTCGACATACCTTTCAAGTGCGCATGCGTGGCGCTATGGGTGCGTGGCATGCCCTTGGAAGGACACACTTACAACACTATTCTTACTTGCTTATGAATAAAGCCCGGTGAGGCCTTGTCTCTCCGATACGTTGCCTCGTAGAGACAAAATTGGGGAGATGTCGAGATCATGCATTTAGTTATGCCTTTTGACTTATCTAATTAATGTTTGCTTCACAATGAAATGTAGAATTAAGCTTATTATCCTTTTACACGGCTTTTCGATTCGTTTTACAGCCACAACCAAACTTGCTTCATGCTTCAATAATGCTGTTGATTACACTTTCCAAAACTGCTCGCTCTGTTGAAAGCCTCCCCCAGAGGACATGTCTTTCACAATCCCACTCTTGTCCAAACCAAGGTTCGGGTTAACATCTATGCTCTTCTCCTACATTTTTCCCTTGGCTCAGTGTGCCCAGCAAGATCGGACAAGGGTGGGGGCTGTTAGTCCACTCTCCCTTTGTTCAAAGTGCTGAGCATGTAGAAATAGCGGAGATTTCTATCTCACTTGAATTTATATAAGAAACGCCTTGCCGAGTTACTTTCAGAGTGTGTCTTGCACCTTCTCTGCTTGTTTGAGCTTGATGTGTCTTGACCGCTCTTCCTCAGCTGTGTATTGGTCTTTCAATAAATGCATATTACTCTTTAATTGTTGTGGAACCTGGTTCGATTCCCGACATATACACTACTCACAATAAGTTAGGGATATTGTGGGAGTGAGTTTATTTTTTTTTTATAGGGGTTAGGGTTAGGGTATTGAAATCAAGAATGCTGTGTTTTTTCATACTCATTAATAACCATAGAATTAGGACCAACAACTTTTTTCAACATAATTAATACACAAAATCAGCCACACCGAAGAACCTGCCAATATCCCTAACTTATTGTGAGTAGTGTAATATGCACAGTCGTGGCCAAAAATATTGGCACCCTCGCACTTTTTTCAAATAACTCACAATTTTCTCTAACACTAAGTTGAAATTGACAAAAGTATTTGGTCTCCACAATTCTTTATTTCACTGTTAATATTACAGAACCTTTGTTTTTGATTCAGAACTTAATATATCCTTTTAAGCCAGAAAAGAAAAAGAAATGGGATTGACAAAATAATTTACACCCGAGACTTAATATTTGGTAGCACGGCATTTGGACAAAATAACTGCAGATAAAACAAGTGTTACGCGTAGGTCCCCCGTCGGTGAAGTGATGTGAGTTGACAAAGTGGAAGACGCAAGTTGGCCATCTTGGATTTTGACGTGGTGACCCAATTTTCAATAGCGTTCTCCCTTATGCGTAGATACACCCACACACCATATTAGAAGTTAGTAGTTCGTTAATTTTTCAAGATATTTCGCTCACAAGGTTCAGACATATATATGGTGGCGGCCATCTTGGATTTTGACGTCGCGACCCAATTTTCAATAACGTTCGTCCTTATGCCTAGATACACCCACACACCAGATTAGAAGTTGGTACTTCGCTTATTTTTCAAGATATTCCACTCATAATGTTCAGACATACATGGCGGCGGCCATCTTGGATTTTGACGTGGCGACCCAATTTTCAATAGCATTCTTCCTTATGCGTAGACACACCCACACACCAAATTAGAAGTTAGTAGTTCGTTTATTTTTCAAGATATTTCGCTCACAAGGTTCAGACATATATATGGTGGCGGCCATCTTGGATTTTGACGTGGCGACACAATTTTCAATAGCGTTCTTCCTTATGCCTAGATACACCCACACCAGAATAGAAGTTGGTACTTCGCTTATTTTTCAAGATATTCCGCTCACAAGGTTAAGACATACATGGCGTTGGCCATCTTGGATTTTGACGTGGCGACCCAATTTTCAGTAGCATTCTTCCTTATGCGTAGATACACCCACGCACCAGATTAGAAGTTAGTAGTTCGTTTATTTTTCAAGATATTTCGCTCACAAGGTTCAGACATATATATGGTGGCAGCCATCTTGGATTTTTACGTGGTGACCCAATTTTCAATAGCGTTCTTCCATATGCCTAGATACACCCACACACCAGATTACAAGTTGGTACTTCGCTTATTTTTCAGGATATTCCGCTCACAAGGTTCAGACATACATGGCGTTAGACATACATGGCGGCGGCCATCTTGGATTTTGACGTGGGTTGCACCCACACACCAAATTAGAATTCGGTCCTTCGCTTACGCACACACGCATACACGTACACACGCACGCACGCTTGCACGCACGGACACACGGACACACGGACAGAGGGGAAAACCATAGTCCCCCCTTTCGCTCCGCGGTGCGACGGGGGAAAATAACTGCAGTCTGTATTCTTCAGTTCTCCCAGATTTTAAGGGTGCCTTCTCCCAACTGCTGTTTTCAGATCTTCCCACAAGTGTTCGATGGGATTTAGATCTGGACTCAATGCTGGCCACTTCAGAATAGTCCAGCGTTTTGTCTTGAACCATTCCTGTGTGCTTTTTGAAGTGTGTTTGGTGTCATTGTCCTTCTGCAAGACCCATGACATGCGACGGAGACCCAGCTTTCTGACACTGGGTTGAACATTGCGCTCCAAAATGACATGGTAATCTCCTGATTTCATGATGCCATGCACACATTCAAGGCACCCAGTGCCAGAGGCAGCACAGCATCCCCAAACATCACTGAACCTCCTCCATGTTTGATTGTAGGGAAGGTGTTCTTTTCTTAGAAGGCTTCATTTTGTTTTCTGTAAACATAGAGATGATGTGCTTTACCAAAAAGCTCTAATTTGATGTCATTTGTCCACAGGACATTCTCCCTGAAGGTTTTTTGTTGTTCAGGTGTGTTTTGGAAAACTCCAGTCGGACTTTCTCAGCAGTGGGGTCCTTTCCTCCTTGGGCTCCTACCATATAACCCCCTTTGATTGAGTTGGCGACAGATGGTGCGAGTTGAAACTGTCGTCCCTTGTGTCTGAAGGTCAGCTTGAATCTGTTGGCAGTTGATCGAGGTATTTTCTCCACCATTCGAACAATTCTTCACTGCAATCTTCAATCAAGTTTTCTCTTGCGGCCATGTCCAGGGAGGTTGGCTGCAGTGCCATTGGCCTTAAACTTCCTGATAACATTGCGTACAGTGGACACAGGAACATCATGGTCTCTGGAGATGGGCTTGTAGCCTTAAGATTGTCCATGCTTGGCTACAATCTTGTGTCTGCCCTTCCCAGACAATTCTCTGGTTTTCTTTCTTTTCTCCATGCTCATTGCAGTACACACGGTGACACAAAACAGCAGAATGACTCCTTTTGTCTATTCAAACTGGTTGATTGAGTGATTTTTATATTGCAGGCACCTGTAACTCACCATAGGTGAATTCAATTCCAAAGTGAAGGAGAATGACCTGCTTGAAATCTAATAATTTCCAACAACTTCTAAAAGGTGGCAAAAAATTGTCCGGGCCATCTTAGGATTTCAGTGTGGAATAAGCTAAGATTTTGTAATTTTTTCAGCTTTTTTTTGTTTTGTTCTCCTGAAAACCAAAGAAATACAAATGTGGATATCAAAATATTTTTTAATTTCAACAATTTTCTGGAAGAAATGGTGCATTATTTGAAAAATGTGCAAGGGTGCCAATATTTTTGGCCACGACTGTACATATATATATATATATATATATATATATATATATAATTTTAAAGCAAAAACTATAGCACTGAGGTGGAATTTGTTTCGAAAGCCATTAACTAGTGCTATTGACCAATGTATATTCCAAGTTTCAGCTTGTTTTGATGTACAGCCTTTGAGATATGAGTGTCAACACATTTTTGGCGGACGGACGGACAGACACCAACTTGAATTTCGAGGTTTTCTTAATAAAACTCAAGAATGCAGAAACGGACATCGGTGAAATTTGGAACATATTACCTCGATGTACAAAGTATTTAGTATTGAAATTTGCAGCCGATTTCATCCAGTAGAAGCCAAGAAACGTATTTTCAGTCCCCCTGTTGAAGTTGCATACAGAGAAACCGTCCCTTATATAAAGGGAGGGGCACTTTGCACCTCCCTTTGATTATATTTCTCCATGGCGACCATTTTAAAAAGGTTGTTTTGATTTTGTTGGGCAACTCCTTGAACGAATACAAGTCGCTTATCTTTATCAAAAGCGGTTCAAACCTTCGAATGAGATGGGTGTCAACATGGCCAATGTAAAACCCATTACACAACAATGCAAACAGACTTCAAACACAACGATTTTAAAGGTAATGAAAGTCCAGTTGGCTATTGGTAAGTTCACATCTTCCTCTAAGTATATAAAGTGAAATGGTTTATCTGATAAATCCCACTGAACAAACATTTTCATTGAAATATCAATAGATATTGATACGCCTCCTCCCTCCAAGCCCTCTCCCTCCCACACATCTCCCTGCTCTCAAATGTTGTGTGCTCTCAAGTGTTTGTGTGCTTCCCCTTCTCTCCGCATCTTGTCTTCCGCTCCCTCTTTTTATATATTTTTGTTTGTCTGGTTGATTTGTTTGTGAAGTAAATGTCAGCTCTTTCACGAGCCTCGATTCAGTATACAAAAAAAAAGAAGATGTTTTGCATCCTGTTCAATAAAAAAGTTCAATTTGTGCTCCACTAACCTTACTGTGAGCATAGACCACTGAACCCAAAAGTTTCCAGGTGCCACCCCTGCGGTCCATCGGCAGGACCTGCAGGAAGCGTAGGCTGCGCAGAACTGAGGCCGCAATGTTTCCTTGAGTACCAGCAGCTACGATTGCTAAGGAGGACGCGAGCACCAGACTATCTGTTGGTCACACAGAGATGCCACATCAGATGCCTGTTTTTCAAATAACACAGAAAAAACTTCATTACACTAGCAAATGTAACCATACACCATAAAGAAGATCGAGATGAGGTAGGATACCCAGAGGGATGATGGATACACTGTTAATTATATAGTCCGATATGATGTGGTAGCTTGATGCATTTATTTAATCTGGTGTTGGTGTAGCACTGGCATGATGGGCCAAACGGCCTCCTCCTGCGTCAAATTTGTTGTTGTTCCTTGTTATACCACAGGACTGTGCTGCAGCCCTTGACTTGTGACAACATGTATAAATTAGAATGGCACTCATAGAACGCATAGTCTCGCCTCGCACATTCATTCTGAACAAAATTACCATCGTTAACTGAATACGCTACTATTATGGCCCACTGTTATATTATGGCTCATATCATCCATGCACCCTATTATGTCACACAGTTTCTTATTTATGTACGTCATCAATTTAATTCTTCCCTCACATTAGGTCATAGATCAGATACTGTATGTGAAGTTTCAGATTTTTTGAATAAAGATTTAAATTCAACCAATTATGGCTGGAATATAAGTTCACCGATGACGTCATCATTATCACGCTATATATCACATGGAGAGGTGATGACAAATACCAAGTTTCAATTTTTTTCGTTCACTGGTTTCGGAGAAAATGATGTCCAAATGTTTTTCTTTAATGCAATATGGCTGCCATACCATGTGACATATGACGTCATCAATTAAATTATTTACTCACATTGGGCCATAGATCAGATGTATGAAATTGAAGTTTCAGATTTTTGGACAAGGATTTCAGTTCCACCAACTATGGCTAAAATACCACTTCACTGATGATGTCATCGTTATCACCCTATATACCCCATGAGGAGTTGATGACATATCCCAAGTTTAAATTTTTTTCGTTGAGCAGTTTCAGAGAAAATGATGTCCAAATGTTTTTCCTTTAATACAATATGTCTGTCATACCAGGTGACCTATGATGTCAGAGTTAGGCGATAAAATATTCTCCATGGGGAGTCACTCCTATGTTTAATGTTTGGCATCGATCAGACAAGCGGTTACAGAGAAAACAAATTTTAAAGCGAAAATATATAGACACGGACCCACGCAGAGACACGGGGATTACAATAATCTCGCATCCGATTCCGGGCGAAACGAATAAGAATGAAGTCTCATTGAACCGACACTTTAGAGAAACCTCTATATAATTTGGCACAATGACTAATTGTTCAGGATATCGACAATAATAAACCACAAATCCCTTGTCGACACAAAATGTTGGCCATTTGAAACTGTGTTCCACCTGCATTCAATATTTGGCATGATGATGAAGGTAATATATGAAGGTGATGTATGAAGGTGATGTATGAAGGTGATGTATGAGGGTGATGTATGAAGGTGATGTATGAAGGTGATGTATGAAGGTGATGTATGAAGGTGATGTATGAAGGTCATATATGAAGGTCATATACGAAGGTGATATATGAAGGTGATGTATGAGGGTGATTTATGAATGTGATATATGAAGATGATATATGAAGGTGATATATGAAGGTGATATATGAATGTGATATATGAAGGTGATGTATGAAGGTGATGTATGAAGGTGATGTATGAAGGTGATGTATGAGGGTGATTTATGAAGGTGATGTATGAGGGTGATTTATGAAGGTGATATATCAAGGTGATATATGAAGGTGATATATGAAGGTGATATATGAAGGTGATATATGAAGGTGATATATGAAGGTGATGTATGAAGGTGATGTATGAAGGTGATGTATGAAGGTGATGTATGAAGGTGATGTATGAAGGTGATGTATGAAGGTCATATATGAAGGTCATATACGAAGGTGATATATGAAGGTGATGTATGAGGGTGATTTATGAATGTGATATATGAAGATGATATATGAAGGTGATATATGAAGGTGATATATGAAGGTGATATATGAGGGTGATATATGAAGGTGATATATGAAGGTGATATATGAAGGTGATGTATGAGGGTGATTTATGAATGTGATATATGAAGGTGATATATGAAGGTGATATATGAAGGTGATGTATGAAGGTGATGTATGAGGGTGATGTATGAAGGTGATGTATGAAGGTGATGTATGAAGGTGATGTATGAAGGCGATGTATGAAGGCGATGTATGAAGGCGATGTATGAAGGCGATGTATGAAGGCGATGTATGAAGGCGATGTATGAAGGCGATGTATGAAGGCGATGTATGAAGGCGATGTATGAAGGCGATGTATGAAGGCGATGTATGAAGGCGATGTATGAAGGCGATGTATGAAGGCGATGTATGAAGGCGATGTATGAAGGCGATGTATGAAGGCGATATATGAAGGTGATATATGAAGGTGATGTATGAAGGTGATATATGAAGGTGATGTATGAAGGTGATGTATGAAGGTGATATATGAATGTGATATATGAAGGCGATATATGAAGATGACAATGTCCTGTGCATGAAAATCTGATTGCATGAAGCAGAGTTTTGATGTTCCTCCCACTTTTGAATGTTTCATTGATGATTTGCAAAAGTTGACATGAAAAAAGAACAGGATGAATGAAAATGAGACCAAGCGGGGAAGGTATATAAAAGAGAACTCACCGATGATGACAAAAGGTTTGCGTACGTAGCGCAGACGGCCCTGCCAGCCGCGGTAGCGACAGCAACATCCAGATGCCCAGATACGCACGAAGTACTCGATCCCAAACAACACCATTATTATTCCCTCCTGCCACGATTATGGCACATTTGGGAACAAGAAAGGAGAAAACAAATGTTGCACTGCAATATAAATGGTGTTTTTTTTCGCCGAATATTAATACAACTTGGTTTCGGCAAATTCATCGATGGACTCGTCAGGTAGTGGTAGAAGGTAGTGCAGGTGGCACTCGTATTCTACACATTCAATATTTCGTGTGATATTCATTGTGTGTGATTCAGAGGCAGTCATATTTCGTACAGAATAAGCTTTTATATCCCAATAATATAGATTAGGACACCATATAGAAAATAATAGAATAATATAATATCGATTTATATCTCGAGATTGTTCAATTTTCAAATCATATCGGCTTTTTTGAGGTGCCGAAGCTCCGACAAACACCGAGCACACACTAGTTGTGGCCAATATGTGCCTACACTCTGTGTACCATCATCAAGCAAGACCTGGGCGACGCTTGGACATGGAAGCTATGGTTCGTGACCCAGAGCTGTCGGCCCGATATAACATCACCATGTAGAATCGTTTCGATGCTTTGGGTGAATATATGAACTGATCAGATGTCAGATCAGATCAGATCAGATGGTGGTGAACTGTCAGATGAAGTTGAGGAGTCTTGGTGTCTTATCCGTGACACTATCCTCTCCACAGCATCCAAGACAGTCAGATCAGTAGGAAACAGAAATGGCCTGATTGTCGGCTGATACCCTGGACATTATTGATATTGTTGCGAATATGGAATTTGGCCTCCATATCCGCTTGTAAATATTCCCCTATTTTCTCCGATACTCCCCAACTCTCCCTTACCCCATTCCCTAGTCCCATTGTCTGTAAACAACACCCATTAGAGCCGATCTTCCCCTTCATCCCCCCATTAAATGTCGTGCCCAGGTCCCCCGCACCACACGTAGACAATTATAGGACATCTTGCTAGTTATTCTTAATCTATGTCAGTTAAGGACTTGTTTCCATTAATTATGACTCTTCGTTGCACCAGAATGTGATTATATGGCACCTGTTAGGAAGTTTAGGACCTCCCCATACCTCTCCGCATCTCTTCCCCATGAAGAAGCTCCAACAACAACCACAACAACAGCGGCTTTGCGTCCTCACTCCGGCTCGGTTGGCCGCCATTGAACATGTGCTCGACGGGGTTACCCAGAAGGGGGCTCCCTGTCGGCCCCTCGTCAAGGGCGGAGCCGGTAACCCCCGCACCCAATGAGAAGCCATGGGCCGATGCCATCTGGGGCGGCGCTAACGAGCCGAGGGCGTGTCACTCCCCGCCGGATATACGCGGCCCCGCGCCGGACGTGACGTCAGATGCGCCCCGAGCTTGGAAGGACAAGACGCCACCCTCCCGAGCGCTGAGCGACCTCCCCGGCATCTCCACCAAAGTCGCGACCCACGAGCGCTGAGCGACCTCCCCGCATCTGCTGGACACCACCGTACGTGATTCTGTCCCTGAGCCAGGTGCACCTGAGCCATCGACTGCCGCTTTCCTGGCCATCAAACCCCGTGTGAGTGAGCCTTGTCCCGCGTTTACCTGTCGTCTGTCCGGGGATAATATAAGTGTGTTTAAGTGCCCACCTTCCTATGTTTCCCTCTTGTCCCTGTAATCTAAACCTTCCGCAATTGTAATAACAACCTTTGAGAACCGTATCCCTGGTGTCGTATTGTGTGATTGTAATCCAGCCGGGTGTCTTCTTTTTCTTATTGAGCCAGCATAGCGCGATTAGTCAACCCCGGGTGCAATCGGGGTAACTTGTACGGATACGGCGGCCATCCCGCTCGGCCCACCATACCATCAAAGTCGTATCTGTAACAATTGGTGTCGGGAGTGAGATTCGAGGCCCGACCAAATTTTGAAGAAAAAAAAAAACGAATAGAGGAAAAAAAAAAATTTGGTCAAAATTTGGAGCGGCCGAAATTTGTTTTGTTTTACGAAACTCGAATTTTGCAAGTCGCGCTATGGCGGATCAAGACGGCTGGGGTCCGGTAGGGGAGAGTGAGGTAGGGTCGATCCAGGACCAAAATGAGGGACAGGAGGAGAGCGAAGCAGTGAGGGCGGCAGGTTCGCAAAATAGCGCCGTCACGCACGAAGAAGCGGGCGCGCAAAAAGGCGCCTCGCACGAGCGTGCGGTAGCCGAGCCGGCTGTATCACCGGGCTTTAACATGCAGCCGATTGACATGCAGGCCCTCATTGCGCAGTTACAGGCAGCTGTACAGATGAGTATGGGGAGCCAGATTGAGCGATTGGGTGAGCGGTTGGGAAACCGGATGGATGCTCAGGGTGAGCGATTGGGAAACCAAATTGAAGAAATAACGAACCGAATGAGGGCTCGGAGTGAGCGATTGGAGGGCCAACTGGGGGTAATGAGGGACGAAGCGAGGGGTACCGGAGAGGGGTTAGACAACGGCATAAAGGAGGTGAAAAATGGGTTAATGGGGGTAGAAAATAGAATGGCTGCCCAGGAGAATCAGATAGAGGGAGTGAAAAATGGGGTAGAGGGAGAGGAGATTAGAAGAGGTGTGAGTGAGGAGGTCGGAGGAGTGCGCGAGGAGGTGAGGCACTGTAAGGAGCACATGGAGAAGGAGGTGAGAAAGGGGACTGTAAAGTTACAAGGGGGCATAGAGGACCTGACGCAGGAGGTGGAGCAGCTGACGGTGGGACAGACGGAGTTAGTGGAGCAGGTTCAAAGGAACACTGCGGTATTAGGAGGGTTGAAAGCGACACGGAAAGAAGTGGAAGAGGGGGTGAGCGAAATTAAGAAGCGACGGAGAGGGGATAACAAAGAGATAAAAGAGGAGATAAAAGAATTGGTCCAAAGTCTGTGTTTGGATCGTGATGTGCTCATTAACCGGATGAGGGATTCGCAGGTGATGGAGGAGAAGCGAAGAGGAAGAGGACCCGGTGTAAGTGGTGACCAATATGGTCGTGCGTATGATGCGCCAGGTGATTTAAGAGGCTTGGGGGTCGAGATAGACCCGGGTGTTCGTGAGAGGCCGTTGGTGAAGTGTGTGACAGGTCTGGTGTGCGAAAAAGGAGGTGTGCGAGAAAATCCGACTCTGGGGTGTGTGAGGAAAAAGTGCGTGCCAAGGAGTGAGGGTGCTGGCGAGAGTGAGTCGGTCGTAGCGTGTGTGCGAGGGAGCACATGGAAGCGCGGGGTGGTGAGTGTTACAGAGGGTGTGACGGGAGAGTGTGCGCAAGAGTGTGCGCGAGAAAGGTGTGTGACGGACAGGTGCATGAGGAAAGTGTGCGCTGTCAGAAGTAAGGAAGAGTGTCCACCTGTGGTGAGTGTTACAGAGGGTGTAACGGGAGAGTGTGCGCGAGAAAGGTGTGTGACGGACAGGTGCATGAGGAAAGAGTGTGCTGTCAAGAGTAAGGGTGAGTGCGCTGTCAGGAATGGAGGTGAAAGTAGTGAGAGTGACATGGAGCGTGAGTTAGTTGTGACAGGTGAGCGAGGATGTACACCTGGGATGGAAGGATGCACACCTGGAATGGTAGAGCGTGAGTGGGAATGCACGCTGGAGTTGGTGGTGAGGCACGTGGTTGGGTGTGCGAATGAGAGCACACCTGTGATTGTCACAGAGGAGGTGACCGAGGAGGGGGCGCGAAGAGGTGTATTGGTGAGGTGTGCTACCAACGAGTGTGTGCCAAAGTGTTCGGTGGTCAGGTGTGTGACCAAGTCGATGGGCGGAGTGAGTGTACCGGGGTGTGTAAGGAAAGGTACGAGGAGAATGGAAACGGCTGGATGTGTGAGCAAGGAACGGGCTTCGGGGTGTAAGCATGCAGGTGAAGCATCGACATTAAACGGGGTAGAGGTTAGGTCGACTTTTAGCCGAATCGGGCCCTCGGTGCGTGCTGGGCCTCGCTTTGAACGGCCGCGTCCGTGCTCCACTAGGCGGAGCGGGCAGCCCGATAGGAAGGGTCGTTATGGCGACCACGTTTTGTTGAGACGTGCCGGCAGGTCGAGATCGGGACATTGGATGGCTCCGTGCCGAGATGGTGCGTGGGATCTCGGCCCGGGTAAACCTCCTTCCCTGCACCGAAGGCAGGATGCAGCCAGCCACTGGCACAGAACAACCAGCATCCATTGCTTGGCTTTACGAAGCCGGGCTTTGGACGGGAATTGGCGCACCGAGAGGTATTAGTGAGTAGACTGGGTGATGAGGTTAGTGTTTTGGACCCAAAATTGGAGAAAAACAAAATTTGGTGATTGGCAAGGGATTGGCAGTAGTGATTGGCAGATGATGGGCAGTGATTGGCAAATTTTTAATTTGTTGAAATTTGATGTGCAAAATTGGTAGTGAGAGACCCCCGATGTGGTGGGATGGCATCCCTGCCACCCTTCCCATGAGGGGGGGCAAAGGAGCAATAGCTTATGGGGTGTATGGCAGTGAAAACTAGCCCGGGTGGGTTAGGATATTGTGTGTAGGGATCTAGAGAAGATGACCTTAGGTAACGTTAAGGTTAGTTAGTGACTGATACCTGTAGTGGGGACGCAGGTAGATTAGTGTGGATTATAATGACGAGGGAGCGCAATAGTTTAAAGGGACGACTGGGAAGCGCAAGTTTCAGAGGGGAGTAGTTAGCTGAGATGATGCCGTGCGTGTGAGGATTGAACAGGTGAGAATGGAACAGGTGTGATTGCACAGGTGTGCAACTGGACAGGTGTGATTGCACAGGGGTGCATCTGGACAGGTGTGTGGAGCAGTGTATGAGTAGTGAGTGTTGTGGATCAGCGCGAATGCGCTTGGGGAGAGAAGGGTGCAGGTGGCACCAGGTGTGAGAGCACAGGGTGCAAGTACAGGTGTGTGGAGAGAGTTGGAGTAAGTGGTATGGAGTGGTGTGCGTGGTGCGAAGGTGTGGATGGGGGAAGAGTGGACCCCCATCACGGATACCCGGGGCGGGTAGTGTAAGTGTTAGGTAGAGGGTACAGGTAAATTGTGGTTGGATATTGGCATTTGTGGTGCGGTTGCAGAATGGTGTTGTGAATGGGTGCATTAGTGTTGTGGAAATGGCTGGGCGTGTAGCCTGTTAGTGTGTGTAGTTGGTTGGGCACTCCACCACTGTGAGGATGTCGGCCAGGTGAGGCCGCAGGTGGGCTCTGGGAGCCGGTAGTTGTGAGTGGGTGCCTGAGGATCCCGGGTGTGGATCGGGCAGCCCAGTGCCAGAGAGGGCACGGAGTGGGGAGAGAGCCAGAGGGCCTTCCCCAGGTAGTTAGGTTAGGGTGAGGAGCAGGTAAGCTCGGAGGCAACTGCAGTGGTGGAGGTGTGCAGGTGGGTAGACCCACTGGGAGAGGTACACGCCGCAGCCCAGAAATTGTGCGAGGGCACCGGGAGATGAATCGGGGGAGTGAGACCCCAAATTGAAGAGCACCACAGTTTGGCCAATGGGAATTGGTTTTTAGAACCCATAGTGTAAGAGGGCCAATGGTTTGGCCGGAGAAAGACCCCGGGTAGTGTAAAGTTGTTAAAGTCATTTAGGAAATAGTTAGGATTGATGAACCTGTCGCACCATACGCAGCCACTTACCTGTGGTGATGATGATGACTCCACACCTGTGTTTTCTTTGTTTTGTGCAGGAAATGAGAATTGCTGTTGGATTTGTGAGACGCATCACGACGTGGATGAGACATTGGGGTGATTCCATCTCTCCCTCCCTAGGAGGGACTGATGATGAATTGGTGATGGCAAATTTTGATGTTGAGTTGGAGATGGCAAATTTTGATGAGAGTTGAAAATGGCAAATTTGATTGGTTAGGAGGGAGAGAAGACGAATTTGGTATATGGGAGGAACGGGGAAGACAGTAGGGATGTTTGTTGATTTGTAAAGTAGATGTTTATGAGTAGTGTTGTGTTGTGTGGATGCAGTAAGGGGTAAGGGAGGGGCCATGTAGGTTACCTGGTGGGGGGGGGCGTACGATAGGAACGTACCTGTCTCACCTGGTTCCCATGTGCCCCCAGTGTGCATTACCAAAATTGCGTGCACTTTTGCGCCCTTACCACCTTACTCACTTGTTTCTTCTTTTGTCTCCCACCTCCGAGGATCTGGCTTTGGGGTAGAGAGAGAGGAGAGAGAGGTGCTGGCTGCGCAGTTGTGGGCCTGCACTTTCGCTGTTCGCTGCCTGGATCGGTACACCATATGGACCGCAATGTTTGTGGCCACCCACAATGGACCGCAGTTCGTTTGCGGCCAAGCACCACCCGGGGATGGACCTATGGATCAACGTGGCACCTATGCCATACAGGTGAACCACTAATAATTAACACCAAGTGCACCACAAGAAGAGCAAGAGACACCTGCAGGGTTAGGGGTTGTCGAATTTATTTTTATACCAATGAACAATGGTGACTGCACCGATTGGTGGTGGGGTGGTGCTTTTGATGCGCGGGAAAGGGTGCTCTGCACGTTATTAAAGGGCCGTCGGCCACAGAGCACTCGTGGGTTGGTGTATCGATGTTGGCAAGCGCGCTCTCTCTATGCATAACATCTGCATGTGTTCCTCCAAAGACAGGTCCTGGATCGTAGTGTAGATATCAGCGTAGTCTTGTAAATAATGCTCCCTACCGGCTGTATGTTTAGTTTGAGAATTCTTTCCGGATTCGGTTATCCTGTGGGTGTGTTTCTGAGAGGAGAAGGGTGCAACGTCGCAGGGGGACATATTTACTCATTTGTGAATATCTATAAAACTGTCGCACTCAGGGTAGAGTTAATAGTAGAGGGAACTACATTGCGTGCCACACTAAAGTAGGTAAAGATTTATCGGGTCGGGACGCCCCGAGGGTAGAGAAGGGTGCAATGTTGCGAATATGGAATTTGGCCTCCATATCCGCTTGTAAATATTCCCCTATTTTCTCCGATACTCCCCAACTCTCCCTTACCCCATTCCCTAGTCCCATTGTCTGTAAACAACACCCATTAGAGCCGATCTTCCCCTTCATCCCCCCATTAAATGTCGTGCCCAGGTCCCCCGCACCACACGTAGACAATTATAGGACATCTTGCTAGTTATTCTTAATCTATGTCAGTTAAGGACTTGTTTCCATTAATTATGACTCTTCGTTGCACCAGAATGTGATTATATGGCACCTGTTAGGAAGTTTAGGACCTCCCCATACCTCTCCGCATCTCTTCCCCATGAAGAAGCTCCAACAACAACCACAACAACAGCGGCTTTGCGTCCTCACTCCGGCTCGGTTGGCCGCCATTGAACATGTGCTCGACGGGGTTACCCAGAAGGGGGCTCCCTGTCGGCCCCTCGTCAAGGGCGGAGCCGGTAACCCCCGCACCCAATGAGAAGCCATGGGCCGATGCCATCTGGGGCGGCGCTAACGAGCCGAGGGCGTGTCACTCCCCGCCGGATATACGCGGCCCCGCGCCGGACGTGACGTCAGATGCGCCCCGAGCTTGGAAGGACAAGACGCCACCCTCCCGAGCGCTGAGCGACCTCCCCGGCATCTCCACCAAAGTCGCGACCCACGAGCGCTGAGCGACCTCCCCGCATCTGCTGGACACCACCGTACGTGATTCTGTCCCTGAGCCAGGTGCACCTGAGCCATCGACTGCCGCTTTCCTGGCCATCAAACCCCGTGTGAGTGAGCCTTGTCCCGCGTTTACCTGTCGTCTGTCCGGGGATAATATAAGTGTGTTTAAGTGCCCACCTTCCTATGTTTCCCTCTTGTCCCTGTAATCTAAACCTTCCGCAATTGTAATAACAACCTTTGAGAACCGTATCCCTGGTGTCGTATTGTGTGATTGTAATCCAGCCGGGTGTCTTCTTTTTCTTATTGAGCCAGCATAGCGCGATTAGTCAACCCCGGGTGCAATCGGGGTAACTTGTACGGATACGGCGGCCATCCCGCTCGGCCCACCATACCATCAAAGTCGTATCTGTAACAATATGAAGAGGCAAGCACGACTTCAAGGAAACATCCCAGAAAGAAGATGCCTTACAGGTGTCTATCAAGCGAAGGCTAGGACACACCTTGACTCTTCGTACGAACGCCTGGCAGATGAAGCTGAGGCAGGTATCCATCAAAACAACCTTAGACCTGCCCTCCGGTCAATCCAGCACATGCGTACTGATCAAAATCCAAATAAAAACGAAAGCAGCATCCGATCATGAAGGCAAGCCGGACACCCTGCCACAACAACGAGAACACCCTCAGCTGCTGGAAAGACCATTTTGAGCAGGCTCGTAACTTCCCCCCTGCTACACACTTCCCCGATTTGGAGGAAGAGGCATCCATAGTTGACGATGATGTCGCTGTGAGCGTGGATCCTCCATCCCTATCTGGGGTCCGTTATGCAGTGAGGAAACTAAAAAATGGTCGAGCCGCTTGGTGTGATGACGTCACCGCAGAACTGCTTAAATATGCTGAGACTCCAATTTGTCCCATATTACACCGGATTTTTATAAATGTCTGGAATTCTGGGCATGTTCCAGCAGAGTGGAAACATCTACCATATAAAACACAAGGTGTGTTTGTCTATTTGCGTGTTTGTGTGATGTCTGTCCCCCTTCATAAGGGTAGGTTTTAAAGGCTTTGCATAGCGCTTTAGGAGGGATTTGAGTGTGGGGGTTTGAACCTGACTGTGTGTTCACCGGTTAAAAGGCCTAAAAACTCTGAGGACCCAAAATACCCCAAGAACTCTGAAGACGCAAATACCCCCAAACACCCTGAAGACCACAAGATACCCTCAAGACTGTTAAAGACCATGAAGACCCCAAGGACTCTGAAGACCCAAAAGACCGAAAAGACCCCGAAGGCACAATAGACCCCAGACACCCAAAATACCCCGAAGACCCAAAAGACACCGAAGACCCAAAATACCCTGAAGACGCAAAAGACCCCAAGGATCCAAAAGAGCCACACAACCCCGAGGACCCAAACGACCCAGAGGACCCAAAAAACCCCAAGGACCCAGAAGACCCAAGAACTCTGAAGACCCAAAATACCCCGAAGACCCCAAATACCCCAAAAAACAAAAAGACCCTAAATACCCAATGGGCCCCAAACACCCAAAATAACCCAAAGACCAAAACGACCGTGAAGATTCAAAATACCCCAAATACCCAAAAGACTCAAAAGGCCCCAAGACCCTTGAAGATCCAAAATAACACAAAGACCAAAAATACATTGAAGACCCAAAATACCCCAAATACCCTTAAAGACCACAAAGACCCATCAAGACCACGAAAACCCCAAAGACCCTTAAAGACCACAAAACACCCAAAATACCCCAAAGACCCTTAAATACCCCAAAGACCCAAAATATCCTGAAAACCCTGAAAGCCCAAGAAAACCCCAAAGACCAAAAATATCGAAAAGACCCAGAAGACCAAAAAGACACAGAAGGCCGAAAAGACCCAGAAGGCCGAAAAGACCCAGAAGGCCGAAAAGACCCAGAAGGCCGAAAAGACCCAGAAGGCCGAAAGGATCAAGAAGACCGAAAATACCCAGAAGGCTGAAAAGATCCAGAAGACCCAAAATACGCCAAAGACTGAAAAGACCACAAAGACCCACAATATCCCAAAGACCCTTAAAGACCCTGAAGACCCCAAATGACCCAGAGGACTCTAAAGACCCCAAAGACCCTTAAAGACCATGAAGACTCAAAAGACCCTGAAGACTGAAAAGACCCAGAAGACCCATAAAGACCCCAAAACCCCAAAATATCCCAAAGATCCAAAATACCCCAAAGACCCTGAAAGACCACAAAGACCGAAAAGACCCCAAAGACCCAATAGACCACAAAGACCCAAAATACCCAAAAAAACAAAAAGACCCGAAATACCCAATGGGCCCCAAACACCCAAAATACCACAAAGACCAAAACGACCCTGAAGACTTAAAGAGCCAAAAGACCATGAAGATTCAAAATACCCCAAATACCCAAAAGACTCAAAAGGCCCCAAGACCCTTGAAGATCCAAAATAACACAAAGACCAAAAATACCTTGAAGACCCAAAATACCCCAAATACCCTTAAAGACCCCAAAGACCCATCAAGACCACAAATATCCCAAAGACCCTTAAAGACCACAAAACACCCAAAATACCCCAAAGACCCTTAAATACCCCAAAGACCCAAAATATCCTGAAAACCCCGAAAGCCCAAGAAAACCCCAAAGACCAAAAATATCGAAAAGACCCAGAAGACCAAAAAGACCCAGAAGACCAAAAAGACACAGAAGACCAAAAAGACACAGAAGGCCGAAAAGACCCAGAAGGCCGAAAAGACCCAGAAGGCCGAAAAGACCCAGAAGGCCGAAAAGACCCAGAAGGCCAAAAGGATCAAGAAGACTGAAAATACCCAGAAGGCTGAAAAGATCCAGAAGACCCAAAATACACCAAAGACTGAAAAGACCACAAAGACCCACAATATCCCAAAGACCCTTAAAGACCCTGAAGACCCCAAATGACCCAGAGGACTCTAAAGACCCCAAAGACCCTTAAAGACCGTGAAGACTCAAAAGACCCTGAAGACTGAAAAGACCCAGAAGACCCTTAAAGACCCCAAAACCCCAAAATATCCCAAAGACCCAAAATACCCCAAAGACCCTTAAAGACCACAAAGACCGAAAAGACCCCAAAGACCCAATAGACCACAAAGACCCAAAATACCCTGACGACTCAAAAGACCATGACGACCATTAAAGACCGAAAAGACTCTGAAAACCCAATATACCCCAAAGACCCAAAAGACTGAAAAGACTTAAAGACCCCAAAGACCACGGTTCCAAGCTGCATCGTCAAATAAACTGTTCCGACTCGTCATGTTTGACGGACTTTATACTAGTGGTATACTACTCCCCATTTACCAAGGCAAAGGCCCCCGCTCTAACTGGGTCCCCGCTCTAACTGGGTCCCCGCTCTAACTGGGTCCCCGCTCTAACTGGGTCCCCGCTCTAACTGGGTCCCCGCTCTAACTGGGTCCCCGCTCTAACTGGGTCCCCGCTCTAACTGGGTCCATGCTCTATCTGGGTCCACGCTCTAACTGGGTCCCCTGCTCTAACTGGGTCCCCCGCTCTAACTGGGTCCCTGCTCTAACTGGGTCCCCCGCTCTAACTGGGTCCCCCGCTCTAACTGGGTCTCCGCTCTAACTGGGTCCCCGCTCGAACTGGGTCCACGCTCGAACTGGGTCCCCGCTCTAACTGGGTCCCCGCTCTAACTGGGTCCACGCTCTAACTGGGTCCCCGCTCTAACTGGGTCCCCGCTCGAACTGGGTCCACGCTCGAACTGGGTCCCTGCTTAACTGGGTTACCTCTCTAACTGGGTCCACGCTCTAACTGGGTCCCCGTTCTAACTGGGTCCCCGCTCTAACTGGGTCCCCACTCTAACAGCAGCAGCTGTCGTCCGATCACCTTGCTCTCAGTCCCTGGGAAGGTATTTGCTCATGTTCTTTTGAACTGTATTCACTCCCTCCTGCTTCAACGTCGATGCCCCCAGCAATCCGGTTTACCCCAGACAGGTCTGCAATGGATGCTGTACTAGCCTTCCGTATTCTTGCAGAACTTCATCGGGAATTAAATGTGGCTTATATGGACATCAAAGCCACATTTTACTCTGTTGACCGGACACCCCTATGGAAGGTCCTGAGAGGCAATGGAGTTCCGTCATCACTTCTCAACTTGATCCGGAACCTATATGAATATACAACAGCCCGCGTTAGAGTGGACACCGACTTGTCTTCACCTTTCCACACGTCTTCTGGAGTTCATCAGGGCTACGTCCTTGCTCCCTCCCGCTTCTGCTGTACCGTGGACTGGATGATGTCAAGGGGTACAGATA
Source organism: Myxine glutinosa (assembly GCF_964187855.1). Lineage (NCBI taxonomy): Eukaryota > Metazoa > Chordata > Myxini > Myxiniformes > Myxinidae > Myxine > Myxine glutinosa. Next base: position 88,040,152 of record NC_136271.1, on the reverse strand, counting down.
AGCTTGGAATCAACGTCACTGATCTACTCTATGCAGATGATGCCGCCCGATTTGTGAGACACCCTGTCCACCAGCCGGCCTTGTCCAACCGCTTTGAATTGGTTGCTAAAAGCCAAGGCCTTAAGGCCTCATGGCAAAAAAAACAAAGGTACAGAATGCTGCCGTTGGTTACCCCCCCCCCCCCCCCCCCCCACCAGTATCTATCTCCAGCATAGATTTAGAGTCAATGGACCACTTCACCTGTCTGGGTTTCAACATTCATTCACCTGGGTACTGCAGCCCTGATGTGCGTAGACGAATAGGTGTGGCTAGTTATGTCATGGGGCAACGAGACGCTGTCTGGAAACAGCACAGCCTTAGTTTACCATCAACGCTCTGTATTTACAGAACATGCGTGCTTCCTGTTCTCCTCTATGGTTGTGAGACCTGGACCCTTTTGAAAAAGGACTAAGATATCCTACAAGCTTTCCATATGTGATGTCAACGCTGCATCCTTGGGGTTCGATGGTATGACCCAGTCTCAAACTGTTAGTATTTTGCTTTGCTATAGTCATAAGTGTACAGACAATAGAGTAATGGGCTGAGTACACGGCCTTGTGGGGCACCAATGTTAATAGAGTAATGGGCTGAGTACACGGCCTTGTGGGGCACCAATGTAGACTAATGGGCTGAGTACACGGCCTTGTGGGGCACCAATGTAGACTAATGGGCTGAGTACACAGCCTTGTGGGGCACCAATGTAGACTAATGGGCTGGGTACACGGCCTTGTGGGGCACCAATGTAGACTAATGGGCTGAGTACAAGGCCTTGTGGGGCACCAATGTAGACTAATGGGCTGAGTGCACGGCCTTGTGGGGCACCAATGTAGACTAATGGGCTGAGTACACGGCCTTGTGGGGCACCAATGTAGACTAATGGGCTAGGTACACGGCCTTGTGGGGCACCAATGTAGACTAATGGGCTGGGAACACGGCCTTGTGGGGCACCAATGTAGACTAATGGGCTGGGTACATGGCCTTGTGGGGCACCAATGTAGACTAATGGGCTGGGTACACGGCCTTGTGGGGCACCAATGTAGACTAATGGGCTGAGTACACGGCCTTGTGGGGCACCAATGTAGACTAATGGGCTGAGTACACGGCCTTGTGGGGCACCAATGTAGACTAATGGGCTGGGTACACGGCCTTGTGGGGCACCAATGTAGACTAATGGGCTGAGTACACGGCCTTGTGGGGCACCAATGTCAATAGAGTAATGGGCTGAGTACACGGCATTGTGGGGCACTAATGTAGAGTAATGGGCTGAGTACACGGCCTTGCGGGGCACCAATGTAGGGTAATGGGCTGAGTGCACGGCCTTGTGGGGCACCAATGTAGAGTAATGGGCTGAGTACACGGCCTTGTGGGGCACCAATGTAGAGTAATGGGCTGGGTACATGGCCTTGTGGGGGCACCAATGTAGAGTAATGGGCTGAGTACACAGCCTTGTGGGGCACCAATGTAGACTAATGGGCTGAGTACACGGCCTTGTGGGGGCACCAATGTAGACTAATGAGCTGAGTACACAGCCTTGTGGGGGACCAATGTAGAGTAATGGGCTGAGTACACGGCCTTGTGGGGCACCAATGTAGAGTAATGGGCTGAGTACACAGCCTTGTGGGGCACCAATGTAGACTAATGGGCTGAGTACACGGCCTTGTGGGGCACCAATGTAGACTAATGGGCTGAGTACACAGCCTTGTGGGGGACCAATGTAGTGTAATGGGCTGAGTACACGGCCTTGTGGGGCACCAATGTAGAGTAATGGGCTGAGTACACAGCCTTGTGGGGCACCAATGTAGAGTAATGGGCTGAGTACACGGCCTTGTGGGGCACCAATGTAGAGTAATGGGCTGAGTACACGGCCTTGTGGGGCACCAATGTAGAGTAACGGGCTGAGTGCACGGCCTTGTGGGGCACGAATGTAGAGTAATGGGCTGAGTACACAGCCTTGCGGGGCACCAATGCAGAGTAATGGGCTGGGTACATGGCCTTGTGGGGCACCAATGTAGAGTAATGGGCTGAGTACACAGCCTTGTGGGGCACCAATGTAGACTAATGGGCTGAGTACACGACCTTGTGGGGCACCAATGTAGACTAATGGGCTGAGTACACAGCCTTGTGGGGCACCAATGTAGAGTAATGGGCTGGGTCCATGGCCTTGTGGGGCACCAATGTAGAGTAATGGGCTGAGTACATGGCCTTGTGGGGCACCAATGTAGAGTAATGGGCTGAGTGCACAGCCTTGTGGGGCACCAATGTAGAGTAATGGGCTGGGTACATGGCCTTGTGGGGCACCAATGTAGAGTAATGGGCTGAGTACACAGCCTTGTGGGGGCACCAATGTAGAGTAATGGGCTGAGTACACAGCCTTGTGGGGCACCAATGTAGAGTAATGGGCTGGGTACACGGCCTTGTGGGGCACCAATGTAGAGTAATGGGCTGAGTACACAGCCTTGTTGGGCACCAATGTAGAGTAATGGGCTGAGTACATGGCCTTGTGGGGCACCAATGTAGACTAATGGGCTGAGTACATGGCCTTGTGGGGCACCAATGTAGACTAATGGGCTGAGTACATGGCCTTGTGGGGCACCAATGTTAATAGAGTAATGGGCTGGGTACACAGCCTTGTGGGGCACCAATGTTAATAGAGTAATGGGCTGAGTACACGGCCTTGTGGGGCACCAATGTAGACTAATGGGCTGAGTACACAGCCTTGTGGGGCACCAATGTAGACTAATGGGCTGAGTACGCAGCCTTGTGGGGCACCAATGTAGACTAATGGGCTGAGTACACGGCCTTGTGGGGCACCAATGTAGACTAATGGGCTGAGTACACGGCCTTGTGGGGCACCAATGTAGACTAATGGGCTGAGTACACGGCCTTGTGGGGCACCAATGTAGACTAATGGGCTGAGTACACGGCCTTGTGGGGCACCAATGTTAATAGAGTAATGGGCTGAGTACGCAGCCTTGTGGGGCACCAATGTAGACTAATGGGCTGAGTACACGGCCTTGTGGGGCACCAATGTCGACTAATGGGCTGAGTACACAGCCTTGTGGGGCACCAATGTAGACTAATGGGCTGAGTACGCAGCCTTGTGGGGCACCAATGTAGACTAATGGGCTGAGTACACGGCCTTGTGGGGCACCAATGTAGACTAATGGGCTGAGTACACGGCCTTGTGGGGCACCAATGTAGACTAATGGGCTGAGTACACGGCCTTGTGGGGCACCAATGTTAATAGAGTAATGGGCTGAGTACGCAGCCTTGTGGGGCACCAATGTAGACTAATGGGCTGAGTACACGGCCTTGTGGGGCACCAATGTAGACTAATGGGCTGAGTACACAGCCTTGTGGGGCACCAATGTAGACTAATGGGCTGAGTACGCAGCCTTGTGGGGCACCAATGTAGACTAATGGGCTGAGTACACAGCCTTGTGAGGCACCAATGTAGACTAATGGGCTGAGTACACAGCCTTGTGGGGCACCAATGTAGACTAATGGGCTGAGTACACGGCCTTGTGGGGCACCAATGTAGACTAATGGGCTGAGTACGCAGCCTTGTGGGGCACCAATGTAGACTAATGGGCTGAGTACACAGCCTTGTGGGGCACCAATGTAGACTAATGGGCTGAGTACACGGCCTTGTGGGGCACCAATGTAGACTAATGGGCTGAGTACGCAGCCTTGTGGGGCACCAATGTAGACTAATGGGCTGAGTACACAGCCTTGTGAGGCACCAATGTAGACTAATGGGCTGAGTACACAGCCTTGTGGGGCACCAATGTAGACTAATGGGCTGAGTACACAGCCTTGTGAGGCCTCAATGTAAATAATAAGTGTGGATGAAATAGCATTACCAACCTTCACAATCTGTGGCCTGTTAAAAAATCAAGGACCCAGTTACATAAAGAGTTACGAAGACCCAGGGTCTGTAGTTTCATAACAAGTTTAGAAGAAACGATGGTGTTGAATGCAGTGTTATAATCAACAAATTGCATTCTGACATATGTGTTCTGCTCGTCGAGATGTTCTAGGACAGTACACAAGGCCAGAGATAGGGCATCATCCCCATATCTTGTTTGTAAGCAAACTGTAGTGGATCAAGGGACACAGGAATGCTCCAGTTCATAAAGGACACAACCACTCTTTCGAGACACTTCATAACTACAGAGGTGAGCGCCACTGGGTGGTCATCATTTAAAAATAATTTAAACATCATTTAAACATCATTTTAACGTCATTTAAACATCATTTTAACGTCATTTAAACATCATTAAAACATCATTTAGACATAATTTAAACATCATTTAGACATAATTTAAACATCATTTAGACATAACTTAAACATCATTTAGACATAATTTAAACATCATTTAGACATAATTTAAACATCATTTAAACATCATCCAAATATCATTTAGACATAATTTAAACATCATTTAGACATAATTTAAACATCATTTAAACATCATTTAAACATCATCTAAATATCATTTGGACATAATTTAAACATCATTTAAACATCATTTAAATATAATTTAGACATAATTTAAACATAATTTAGACATCATTTAAACATCATTTAAACATCATTTAAACATCATTTAAACATCATTTAAACATCATATAAATATCATTTAGACATAATTTAAACATCATTTAGACATCATTTAAACATCATTTAAACATCATTTAAACATCATTTAAATATCATTTCGACATAATTTAAACATCATTTAGACATAATTTAAACATCATTTAGACAGCATTTAAACATCATTTAGACATAATTTAAACATCATTTAAACATCATTTAAACATCATTTAAACATCATTTAAACATCATTTAAACATCTTCTAAATATCATTTAAACATCATTTAAACATCATTAAAACATCATTTAAAAATAATTTAAACATCATTTAAACATCATTAAAACATCATTTAAAAATAATTTAAACATCATTAAAACATCATTTAAAAATAATTTAAACATCATTTCAATATCATTTAGACATCATTTAGACATAATTTAAACATCATTTAGACATAATTTAAACATCATTTAGACATAATTTAAACATCATTTAGACATCATTTAAACATCATTTAAACATCATTTAAACATCATCGAAATATCATTTGGACATAATTTAAACATCATTCAAACATCATTTAGACATCATTTAGACATCATTTAGACATCATTTAAACAGAATTTAAATATGATTTAGACATAATTTAAACATCATTTAAATATCATCTAAACATCATTTAAATATCATTTAAACAACATTAAAATATAATTTAGCAATGACACCTTGGATTTTTTTATAGGCACAATAATAATAACAGATTTCTTGAAACATGTCGGTACAATGGTCAAAAAGGGACATGTTTAAAATGTCAGTAAACACTGTAGGCAGCTGATCAGAGCAGAGTTTTAGGAGACAAGACGGGACACCATCCGACAAGTTTTGACCGAATGTAATGACTAATGAATCAGGTCATTATACATTCCTATCATAATATGAATTCTGTTTTTATAGTAATAGCTCTATGTTTTCTGTACTGTTTTGGTGAATATTGGATAACTAGTAAAAAGCCCGTCAACAATCAGGGGTTGGGACAGTTTATTCAATGGTGCAGCCTCATGAGCGTGCCAAAGTGTGAGGCATCGGCCTAGTGTCAGGTGTGATTATATCTTATTTATTTATTATACACCCTATGGATGTAAATGAACACTCGTTTTACTCTGCGCTCATTACACATCACGTGCAGTGAATTTCACCTCCATGCACCTTGCATGTATTGTTATTAAAAAAAAAAAAACGCTTCTGTACACCGCCATTGAGGCTCAGTTTGCAAGCCACCATCTACATTTCAAATAGAAGCGACATAATTACCCTTTTTACTCCCGCCAGGGAGTAATGCATTCACTCGTGTCCGTGTGTGTGTTCGTGTGTTTGTGAACAAGATATCTGGAAAAGTTCTGAACGGATTTGGATGAAAGTTGGTGGGATGATTTCCCTTGGGATAAGGAAGAGTTGATTAGTTTTTGGTGAAGCTCAGGATATTATTTCCGATCCAGGAATTTTTTGAAGGATTTTTTAACATTGGAAGATAGGGCTCATTTTTTTTAAACATTATCTTCTATATATTCTATATTTAACATTGTGATATGAAAATAGTTTTCATATTTGTTGTAAATGTAGTTTAAACTCGTGGTTATGCGTTAGAGCGGTGTATTTCTTTTAGCAGCGTCGTCTTCAATGTTCATTTTTTTTTCTCTAATAAAGACATATTCTGTCATTTTTAAAAGCACCAAAGTGTGTATTAGGTTTCGCCGTTTCATAAAATGTATTGTTTGATACGTATAATGCTTTAAAACTGGGTTTTTTTAAACCTCAGAAGAGATATCAACATTTAGCTCAGCGAATGTCATTCGCGGTGTCAGCATTTGATGAACTTATAAAGAGTTAGTTCCAGATTTGTCAATGGCTGAGGTATATTAACAAACAAATAAAACAGATTGGGCAAAATTCCAACTTTTAAAAAAAAGATCGCATATTCACCCAGGGTTGTGAGCGGCTGAAGAAGAAGAAACCTCACATGGGCTTCCCAGACCAAATAAATAATTCTGGTTCTGGCTCTGCGATTTTCAGGTTTATTACTCCCACATTCATTACTCCCGCCAGGGAGTAACGCATTCGATCGTTTCCGTCCGTGTGTGTGTGTTTTCGTATGTTCGTGTGTTCGTGAACAAGATAACTGGAAAAGTTCTGTACGGATTTGGATGAAAGTTGGTGGGATGATTGCCCTTGGGATAAGGAAGAATTGATTAGTTTTTGGTGAAGCTCAGGGTATTATTACGGATCCAGGAATTTTTTTTGGAAATTTTTTTGGGAAGGATTTTTTCTGTTTTACTGCATTAAAGCTTTTATTCTTATTCTTAAATGATGTTTTTCTCCTCTAATTCCGAGATATATCAAAATTAATTCTCTGACAGTTAGGGCCTACTTTATTTTTCATTTATTGTTTTGGGGAGAGGGGATGTTAAACAAAACGTATTATTCCAACTAAAGCCACGGCGGGAGTATGCGCTCTACTGAGTGGCGTTCTAGTTTGGAAAATGTTTTTCGAGCTACCCTTATGAAGGGGGACAGTCATATTTGGGGGACAAAACCTACCCTTATGAAGGGGGACAGTCATATTTGGGGGACAAAACCTACCCTTATGAAGGGGGACAGTCATATTTGGGGGACAAAACCTACCCTTATGAAGGGGGACAGTCATATTTGGGGGACAAAACCTACCCTTATGAAGGGGGACAGACACCTGTACAAACACACAAACTGACATTGTGCTTTATATGGTAGATATAGTAAAGTCAAGTCATAAACTTGGGTACATTAATTGAAGGGACACGCATTGTGAAAATATGGTGCTTTATTCTTGTTCAGAGTGAGTTAGGTGGGAATACAAGGTGAGTGGGAGCTCATACTTGATATTTGCCCAATACCCCAGAATCACTAAGACCGCCCCTGCCCCGCACTCGGGTTATAGTAGGATGTGAAGCTGGCTGTCTTGTGGCACGCACAATCAAGGTCAGCTACGGAAGACTTTAATCACGAGGCAACTCACGACTTCATATTATTAGGATTTGTCAAAAAAGTTTACCCAGACAAATGAAAATATCATAACATTGTAATGTCCATCACAAAACAAAAGCAGGTGCACTAATGAATCTCAGTGAAATGATAATGTGCCACCTTGGCCTGCAGATGGCAGCATTCTCCACTTTGTGGCTCAATCACAAATGCCCTCAGGGCAACGAGTGTAATGATCAATAAAATGACGCCTTAGAAAGAGCAGTGCAGCCCTGATGTAAAAACGTGTCTTAGCTCTTTCACGAGCCTCGATTCTGTATACAAAAAAAACAAACAAACAAAAAAAACGTCAAACAAACTATGGACGTTTCAACTTTGTTGGACGCTCCTCATAATCTCAACTTTGTTGTGTCATTCAAATGTTTTCGTTTGGACATCTCGTGCTCCGACTGCTTTTCTCACAACAGGAAATGGAAAGGAAAGCATCGTAGTCGAGTATTAAATGGATTGCTCGTGATAAGTGTGGATATTATGTTTGCAGAATCCCGGTATGATAATCTCACAAATCTAAAAGGAATAATCATTAAGATCATTTTACTTGTGACAAAATGCACTTTAATGAGTTGTATGTATGGAGTGATATGGAGTGGTTAATGCTGAAATACCATAATCAGGAGAGTGTGTTCAGCTTTTTCCTGATAGCCTTTGGTGATTGAGAAAACAGAGAGCACCAAGCAGCTCAGCACCATGATGAATCTGTAACGGTATTGCAAATCATCCATCAGTGTCTCAGTGCAATCTGCCGTTGCGTCTGCGGATGCTAAACTTACAACACATCCCCCTTGGGCTGTACCAAACAGGTCGTTTCATTAATCTCGAACCTGGAGCACAAAATGCAGTGGCGATGATAAAACAAACCTCATTACTGCAAATTCTGGTGAACAAAAACAACAACATTTTGTGTTAAATCAACTTTTAAACCCAAGTTATCAAAAACACTCGGATCATCATAGCAGAATAACTTAAATATCAACAACTTCCTGCTACATATCAGCAACACATAATATCTCCTTGTTTCTATTACATAGCAACTCCTTGTTTCTATTACACAGAAACTCCTTGTTTCGATATCACATAGCAACTCCTTGTTTCTATTACCTATTACATAGCAACTCCTTGTTTCTATTACATAGCAACACCTTGTTTCTATTACACAGAAACTCCTTGTTTCGATATCACATAGCAACTCCTTGTTTCTATTACCTATTACATAGCAACTCCTTGTTTCTATTACATAGCAACACCTTGTTTCTATTACATAGCAACTCCTTGTTTCTATATTACATAGCAACTCCTTGTTTCTATATCACATAGCAACTCCTTGTTTCTATTACATAGCAACTCCTTGTTTCTATATTACATAGCAACTCCTTGTTTCTATTACATAGCAACTCCTTGTTTCTATTACATAGCAACTCCTTGTTTCTATTACATAGCAACTCCTTGTTTCTATATTACATAGCAACTGCCTGTTTCTATATTACATAGCAACTCCTTGTTTCTATTACATAGCAACTCCTTGTTTCTATTACACAGAAACACCTTGTTTCTATCACATAGCAACTCCTTGTTTCTATTACATAGCAACTCCTTGTTTCTATTACATAGCAACTCCTTGTTTCTATATTACATAGCAACTCCTTGTTTCTATTACATAGCAACTGCCTGTTTCTATATTACATAGCAACTCCTTGTTTCTATTACATAGCAACTCCTTGTTTCTATTACACAGAAACACCTTGTTTCTATCACATAGCAACTCCTTGTTTCTATTACATAGCAACTCCTTGTTTCTATTACATAGCAACTCCTTGTTTCGATATCACATAGCAACTGCCTGTTTCTATATTACATAGCAACTCCTTGTTTCTATTACATAGCAACTCCTTGTTTCTATTACATAGCAACTCCTTGTTTCTATTACACAGCAACTCCTTGTTTCTATTACATAGCAACTCCTTGTTTCTATTACATAGCAACTCCTTGTTTCTATTACACAGAAACACCTTGTTTCTATCACATAGCAACTCCTTGTTTCTATTACATAGCAACTGCCTGTTTCTATATTACATAGCAACTCCTTGTTTCTATTACATAGCAACTCCTTGTTTCTATTACATAGCAACTCCTTGTTTCTATTACATAGCAACTCCTTGTTTCTATTACATAGCAACTCCTTGTTTCTATTACATAGCAACTCCTTGTTTCTATATTACATAGCAACTCCTTGTTTCTATTACATAGCAACTGCCTGTTTCTATATTACATAGCAACTCCTTGTTTCTATTACATAGCAACTCCTTGTTTCTATTACACAGAAACACCTTGTTTCTATTACATAGCAACTCTTTGTTTCTATTACATAGCAACTCCTTGTTTCTATTACATAGCAACTCCTTGTTTCTATTACACAGAAACACCTTGTTTCTATTACATAGCAACTCCTTGTTTCTATTACATAGCAACTCCTTGTTTCTATTACATAGCAACTCCTTGTTTCTATATCACATAGCAACTCCTTGTTTCTATTACATAGCAACTCCTTGTTTCTATTACATAGCAACTCATTGTTTCTATATCACATAGCAACTCCTTGTTTCTATTACATAGCAACTGCCTGTTTCTATATTACATAGCAACTCCTTGTTTCTATTACATAGCAACTGCCTGTTTCTATATTACACAGAAACACCTTGTTTCTATCACATAGCAACTCCTTGTTTCTATTACATAGCAACTCCTTGTTTCTATTACATAGCAACTCCTTGTTTCTATATTACATAGCAACTCCTTGTTTCTATTACATAGCAACTCCTTGTTTCTATATTACATAGCAACTCCTTGTTTCTATTACATAGCAACTGCCTGTTTCTATATTACATAGCAACTCCTTGTTTCTATTACATAGCAACTCCTTGTTTCTATTACACAGAAACACCTTGTTTCTATTACATAGCAACTCTTTGTTTCTATTACATAGCAACTCCTTGTTTCTATTACATAGCAACTCCTTGTTTCTATTACACAGAAACACCTTGTTTCTATTACATAGCAACTCCTTGTTTCTATTACATAGCAACTCCTTGTTTCTATTACATAGCAACTCCTTGTTTCTGTTACATAGCAACTGCCTGTTTCTATATTACATAGCAACTCCTTGTTTCTATTGCATAGCAACTCCTTGTTTCTATTACATAGCAACTCCTTGTTTCTATATTACATAGCAACTCCTTGTTTCTATTACATAGCAACTCCTTGTTTCTATTACATAGCAACTCCTTGTTTCTATATTACATAGCAACTCCTTGTTTCTATATTACATAGCAACTCCTTGTTTCTATTACATAGCAACTCCTTGTTTCTATTACATAGCAACTCCTTGTTTTTATTACATAGCAACTCCTTGTTTCTATTACATAGCAACTCCTTGTTTCTATTACATAGCAACTCCTTGTTTCTATATTACATAGCAACTCCTTGTTTCTGTTACATAGCAACTGCCTGTTTCTATATTACATAGCAACTCCTTGTTTCTGTTACATAGCAACTGCCTGTTTCTATATTACATAGCAACTCCTTGTTTCTATTACATAGCAACTCCTTGTTTCTATATTACATAGCAAACTCCTTGTTTCTATTACATAGCAACTCCTTGTTTCTGTTACATAGCAACTGCCTGTTTCTATATTACATAGCAACTCCTTGTTTCTGTTACATAGCAACTGCCTGTTTCTATATTACATAGCAACTCCTTGTTTCTGTTACATAGCAACTGCCTGTTTCTATATTACATAGCAACTCCTTGTTTCTATTACATAGCAACTCCTTGCTACCCTGCGCTCGCGAAGCGAAAAGCGGGGTTCAGCATTCGAGTGTACATGTGCCGTGTGCCGTACGTGTCTGCGTTTTAAAAATCCATTTTCTCGGCAACCGTTGGTGCGATTGACACGAAATTTTACCATCGAAGCGAATCTGCCTGTACAATTTTTTGTATTTATAATTATAATGTCATAGGTCACGTGGTACGGACGCCATCTAGGAAAAATGTCACACCTCTATATCTCCCAAACCGCTCCATGGAAAAATTTTAACATGGCTCATTGTCAAGTACTCACCATGGGGAATAAGCTTTGCTGATGGTGATGTCATCGGTGCCTTAATTATTAAGTCATAATTCAACAAGTACAATGCTTGATCTGATCAGTATGAATAAAACAAAAATTCCTCTGCAACTGTTATTCCCATGGACACGAAATTTTCAGAATATGTGCAGCTCCTCTTGCAGAATTTTCTAATGATAATTATAACGTCATATGTCATGTGATACAGACGCCATCTTGCAAAAAAATCGAAAAAAGTTGCACCTCTATATCTCCGAAACCTCTCAATGGTAATAATTGAAACATGGCTCATTGTCAAGTACTCCCCATGGGGAATAAGATATGTTAATGATGATGTCATCAGTGCCTTCGTTATGACGTCATAATTCGACAAGTACAACACTTATCCGATCATTGTGAATTTTATTTTCTCCGCAATTGTTGGTCTGATGGGAACGAAATTTTCACCATAGGAGCGCCTAATCCTGTAGAATATTTCAATGATAATCATGATGTCATATGTCATGTGTTACAGGCGCCATCTTGGAAAAACCGAAAAATTTTGCACCTGTATATCTCCAAAATCGCTGCATGCAAAAAATTGAAACATGGCTCATTATAAAGAACTCCATATGGGGAATAGGCGTTGTTAACGATGACGTCATTGGTGCCATAATTATGACATCATAATTCGACAAAAACAACTCTTCGTCTGATCAGTTTGAAATGTATTGACCGTGATCTATGCAACAATTATATTAGAGAATATAAATTTATGATGTCATCGCTCACGTGTTTTTGCGTGCTCATTCCCGGTGTGTACCCCGGTTTAGAATAGGTACACCGTATCCCTGCGCATCGTAAGAGGCGACCAAGGGTTGGCGTCAGGAGGGCATCCGGCCATAAAAACATTGCCTCAAACAGGGAACCATGATTGTCATGGGGCCCGCAAGGCTAACCCCCGCTCCAGCGGGGAAAATGGCCTTAAAACGATCATTCATTCATTCATGCTCACGTGGTCTGGCAGCCATATTGGATCAAAGAAAAAAAATGTTCAAAAACAGAAGACTTGGCTCGCAACAATTTGACTGTGCAGGGTAAGTATTCTATGAATACAATCAAGTTTCTATTGCATAGCAACTCCGTGTTTCCATATTACAGAGCAACTCATTCTTTGTATATTACATAGCAACTCCTTGTTTCTATTAAAAACAACTCCTTGTTTCTGTTACACAGCAACTCCTTGTTTCTATTACATAGCAACTCCTTGTTTCTATTACATATCAACTCCTTGTTTCTATATTACATAGCAACTCTTTGGTTCTATATTACAGAGCAACTCACTCTTTCTGCATTACATAGCAACTCCTTATTTATTAGTCCCCTACCGGTGTACACCGGAGGGGACTATAGGGTTGTAGGCCGTCCGTCAGTCCGTCAGTCCATCCGTCCATCAGTCCGTCACGCAAAGAACAGTTTTCCGGACTTTTTTTCTAAACGCTTAATGCAAATGATTTCAAACTTGGTACATGGTTTCCTCATGATAAGTTAGAGATCAAGTTCGAACTTCGCGACGTTTCGATCATTTTTGACAAAGTTATGGCACTTTGAACGTTGGTAATTTCCCCAACAGTTTTCCGGACGACAGACTGCCGGTAGGGGACATGTATTGCAGCGCAATACTCAGAATGCTTGTTAGTCCCCTACCGGTGTACACCAGAGGGGACTATAGGTTTGCACTCCGTCCCTCCATCCGTCAGTCCGTCAGTCCGTCAGTCCGTCAGTCCGTCAGTCCGTCCGTCAGTCCGTCACGCAAAGAACAGTTTTCTGGACTTTTTTTTCTAAATGCTTGAAGCTAATGATTTCAAACTTGGCACATGGTTTCCTCATGATAAGTTACAGATGGAGTTCGAACTTCACGACGTTTCGATCATTTTTGACAAAGTTATGGCACTTTGAACTTTGGGAATTCTGATAATTTGATGATCCTTAACTCAGTGCCGTTTTAAGTTTTAATTTCCTTTAAAAATGATTTTCTCTGCAATAATAGGACCGATTGAGATCAAATTTTCACCATAGGAGGGACTCGGTCTGTAGAATATTTTAATGGTAATTATGACGTCACTAGTTCTCATATATACTAGATCTCATATAATAGTATAGTATATTTGAGAGATAGTATATATGAGAGCTAGTATATATGAGAGCTAGTCTACATGAGAACTAGTATATATGAGAACTAGTATATATGAGAGCTCGTATATATGAGAACTAGTATATATGAGAACTAGTATATATGAGAACTAGTATATATGAGAACTAGTATATATGAGAACTAGTATATATGAGAACTAGTATATATGAGAACTAGTATATATGAGAACTCGTATATATGAGAACTAGTATATATGAGAACTAGTATATATGAGAACTAGTATATATGAGAACTAGTATATATGAGAACTAGTATATATGAGAACTAGTATATATGAGAACTAGTATATATGAGAACTAGTATATATGAGAACTAGTATATATGAGAACTAGTATATATGAGAACTGGTATATATGAGAACTAGTATATATGAGAACTAGTATAGTATATGAGAACTAGTATATATGAGATCTATTATATATGAGAACTAGTATATATGAGAGCTATTATATATGAGAACTAGTATATATGAGAGCTATTATATATGAGAACTAGTATATATGAGAACGAGTATATATGAGAACTAGTATACATGAGAACTAGTATATATGAGAACTAGTATATATGAGAACGAGTATATATGAGAACTAGTATACATGAGAACTAGTATATATGAGAACTAGTATATATGAGAGCTATTATATATGAGAACTAGTATATATGAGAACGAGTATATATGAGAACTAGTATACATGAGAACTAGTATATATGAGAACTAGTATATATGAGATCTATTATATATGAGAACTAGTATATATGAGAGCTAGTATATATGAGAACTAGTATACATGAGAACTAGTATATATGAGAACTAGTATATATGAGAACTAGTATATATGAGAGCTAGTATATATGAGAACTAGTATATATGAGAGCTAGTATATATGAGAACTAGTATATATGAGAACTAGTATATATGAGAACTAGTATATATGAGAACTAGTATATATGAGAGCTAGTATATATGAGAACTAGTATATATGAGAACTAGTATATATGAGAACTAGTATATATGAGAACTAGTATATATGAGAGCTAGTATATATGAGAACTAGTATATATGAGAACTAGTATATATGACAACTAGTATATATGAGAACTAGTATATATGAGAACTAGTATATATGAGAACTAGTATATATGAGAGCTATTATATATGAGAACTAGTATATATGAGAGCTAGTATATATGAGAACTAGTATATATGAGAGCTAGTATATATGAGAGCTATTATATATGCGAACTAGTATATATGAGAACTAGTATATATGAGAACTAGTATATATGAGAGCTAGTATATATGAGAACTAGTATATATGAGAACTAGTATATATGAGAGCTAGTATATATGAGAGCTATTATATATGAGAACTAGTATATATGAGAGCTAGTATATATGAGAACTAGTATATATGAGAGCTAGTATATATGAGAACTAGTATATATGAGAGCTAGTATATATGAGAACTAGTATATATGAGAACTAGTATATATGAGAACTAGTATATATGCGAACAAGTACATATGAGAACTCGTATATATGAGAACTAGTATATATGAGAGCTATTATATATGAGAACTAGTATGTATGAGAACTAGTATATATAAGAGCTATTATATATGAGAACTATTATATATGAGAACTAGTATATATGCAAACTAGTATATATGAGAACTAGTATATATGAGAACTAGTATATATGAGAGCTAGTATATATGAGAACTAGTATATATGCGAACTAGTATATATGAGAACTAGTATATATGAGAACTAGTATATATGAGAACTAGTATATATGAGAACTAGTATATATGAGAACTAGTATATATGAGAACTAGTATATATGAGAACTAGTATATATGAGATCTATTATATATGAGAACTAGTATATATGAGAACTAGTATATATGAGAACTAGTATACATGAGAACTAGTATACATGAGAACTAGTATATATGAGAACTAGTATATATGAGAGCTAGTATATATGAGAACTAGTATATATGAGAACTAGTATATATGAGAACTAGTATATATGAGAGCTAGTATATATGAGAACTAGTATATATGAGAACTAGTATATATGAGAACTAGTATATATGAGAACTAGTATATATGAGAGCTAGTATATATGAGAACTAGTATATATGAGAACTAGTATATATGAGAACTAGTATATATGAGAACTAGTATATATGAGAACTAGTATATATGAGAACTAGTATATATGAGAACTAGTATATATGAGATCTAGTATACATGAGAACTAGTATATATGAGAGCTAGTATATATGAGAACTTGTATATATGAGAACTAGTATATATGAGAACTAGTATATATGAGAACTAGTATATATGAGAACTAGTATATATGAGAACTAGTATATATGAGAGCTAGTATATATGAGAACTAGTATATATGAGAACTAGTATATATGAGAACTAGTATATATGAGAGCTCGTATATATGAGAACTAGTATATATATGAGAGCTATTATATATGAGAACTAGTATATATGAGAGCAATTATATATGAGAACTAGTATATATGAGAGCTATTATATATGAGAACTAGTATATATGAGAACTAGTATATATGCGAACTAGTATATATGAGAACTAGTATATATGAGAACTAGTATATATGAGAGCTAGTATATATGAGAACTAGTATATATGAGAACTAGTATATATGAGAACTAGTATATATGAGAACTAGTATATATGAGAACTAGTATATATGAGAACTAGTATATATGAGAACTAGTATATATGAGAACTAGTATATATGAGAACTAGTATATATGAGAACTAGTATATATGAGAACTAGTATATATGAGAACTAGTATATATGAGAACTAGTATATATGAGAACTAGTATATATGAGAACTAGTATATTTGAGAACTAGTATATATGAGAACTAGTATATATGAGAACTAGTATATATGAGAACTAGTATATATGAGAACTAGTATATATGCGAACTAGTATATATGAGAGCTAGTATATATGAGAACTAGTATATATGAGAACGAGTATATATGAGAACTAGTATATATGAGAACTAGTATATATGAGAACGAGTATATATGAGAACGAGTATATATGAGAACTAGTATATATGAGAACTAGTATATATGAGAACTAGTATATATGAGAACTAGTATATATGAGAACGAGTATATATGAGAACGAGTATATATGAGAACTAGTATATATGAGAACTAGTATATATGAGAGCTAGTATATATGAGAGCTAGTATATATGAGAACTAGTATATATGAGAACTAGTATATATGAGAACTAGTATATATGAGAACTAGTATATATGAGAACTAGTATATATGAGAACTAGTATATATGAGAACGAGTATATATGAGAACTAGTATCTATCTATAATTCCAGCAATCTCTGTGTGTCTGTGTGTCTGTGTGTCTGTGTGTCTGTGTGTCTGTGTGTTTGTCTGTGACCGCTGTTTCTCGACAACCACGGGTCCGATATACTTGAAACTTGCCAGGTATATTGCTGGGGACCCGAGGATGTGCCTTTTCAAGGTTTTAAATTAATCGGACAAGTACTTACCGAGCTATGTCCAAAAAACGCTTCAACCAATCAGAGAGCAGCGAGCTATCACGTGTGCCGAACGTGGCGATCAGACTCTGCCTCGGACGGCACATTTGACAGCGTATTCATTTATTTCACGTTGGAAAACTATGTTGCCGTTAAACTATGTTTTAAAACGAATTCAAACTGCGATTAAATTAAAACGATTCATCGTAACTGCGATTTGCGAACTTCCGGACAGTGACGACTTATCTTCCGGCAGCCAATCACAGAACGCTTTGTTGCGTAGGCGTGGCCGATGTGAGACGAGCGGAGCTGAGCGCGTTACGAGCTGACCGCCATTACGGTACGTAATTCGATTTCTTATGCGCATTATTTCTCCCAATTCAGTCAGAGCGAAGGGCGGAAGCGAAGAGCGTTGTTTTTTTTGTTTACGGGCGTACGGGCGGGGTAGAGCGTACGGGTAGCGTTTTTTTTTTTTTTTTGGCAAGGAACGGGCACCCACGTACGGGCAATGCCCTAGTATATGAGAACTAGTATATATGAGAACTGGTATATATGAGAACTAGTATATTTGAGAGCTAGTATATATGAGAGCTAGTATATATGCGAACTAGTATATATGAGAACTAGTATATATGAGAACTAGTATATATGCGAACTAGTATATATGAGAACTAGTATATATGCGAACTAGTATATATGAGAACTAGTATATATGCGAACTAGTATATATGCGAACTAGTATATATGAGAACTAGTATATATGAGAGCTAATATATATGAGAACTAGTATATATGAGAACTAGTATATATGAGAACTAGTATATATGAGAACTAGTATATATGAGAACGAGTATATATGAGAACTAGTATATATGAGAACTAGTATATATGAGAACTAGTATATATGAGAACTAGTATATATGAGAACTAGTATATATGTGAATGAGTATATATGAGAGCTAGTATATATGAGAGCTAGTATATATGAGAACTAGTATATATGCGAACTAGTATATATGAGAACTAGTATATATGCGAACTAGTATATATGAGAACTAGTATATATGAGAGCTAGTATATATGAGAACTAGTATATATGAGAACTAGTATATATGAGAACTAGTATATATGAGAACGAGTATATATGAGAACTAGTATATATGAGAACTAGTATATATGAGAACTAGTATATATGAGAACTAGTATATATGAGAACTAGTATATATGAGAACTAGTATATATGAGAACTAGTATATATGAGAACTAGTATATATGAGAGCTAGTATATATGAGAGCTAGTATATATGAGAACTAGTATATATGAGAACTAGTATATATGAGAACTAGTATATATGAGAACTAGTATATATGAGAACTAGTATATATGAGAACTAGTATATATGCGAACTAGTATATATGAGAACTAGTATATATGAGAACTAGTATATATGAGAACTAGTATATATGAGAACGAGTATATATGAGAACTAGTATATATGAGAACTAGTATATATGAGAACTAGTATATATGAGAACTAGTATATATGAGAACTAGTATATATGAGAACTAGTATATATGAGAGCTAGTATATATGAGAGCTAGTATATATGAGAACTAGTATATATGCGAACTAGTATATATGAGAACTAGTATATATGAGAACTAGTATATATGCGAACTAGTATATATGAGAACTAGTATATATGCGAACTAGTATATATGAGAACTAGTATATATGCGAACTAGTATACATGAGAACTAGTATATATGAGAGCTAGTATATATGAGAACTAGTATATATGAGAACTAGTATATATGAGAACTAGTATATATGAGAACTAGTATATATGAGAACGAGTATATATGAGAACTAGTATATATGAGAACTAGTATATATGAGAACTAGTATATATGAGAACTAGTATATATGTGAACGAGTATATATGAGAGCTAGTATATATGAGAGCTAGTATATATGAGAACTAGTATATATGAGAACTAGTATATATGCGAACTAGTATATATGCGAACTAGTATATATGAGAGCTAGTATATATGAGAGCTAGTATATATGAGAACTAGTATATATGAGAACTAGTATATATGAGAACTAGTATATATGAGAACTAGTATATATGAGAACTAGTATATATGAGAACTAGTATATATGAGAACGAGTATATATGAGAACTAGTATATATGAGAACTAGTATATATGAGAACTAGTATATATGAGAACTAGTATATATGAGAACTAGTATATATGAGAACTAGTATATATGAGAACTAGTATATATGAGAACTAGTATATATGAGAGCTAGTATATATGAGAACTAGTATATATGAGAACTAGTATATATGAGAACTAGTATATATGAGAACTAGTATATATGCGAACTAGTATATATGAGAACTAGTATATATGAGAACTAGTATATATGAGAACTAGTATATATGAGAACGAGTATATATGAGAACTAGTATATATGAGAACTAGTATATATGAGAACTAGTATATATGAGAACTAGTATATATGAGAACTAGTATATATGAGAACTAGTATATATGCGAACTAGTATATATGAGAACTAGTATATATGAGAACTAGTATATATGAGAACGAGTATATATGAGAACTAGTATATATGAGAACTAGTATATATGAGAACTAGTATATATGAGAACTAGTATATATGAGAACTAGTATATATGTGAACTAGTATATATGAGAGCTAGTATATATGAGAGCTAGTATATATGAGAACTAGTATATATGAGAACTAGTATATATGCGAACTAGTATATATGAGAACTAGTATATATGAGAACTAGTATATATGAGAGCTAGTATATATGAGAACTAGTATATATGAGAGCTAGTATATATGAGAACTAGTATATATGAGAACGAGTATATATGAGAACTAGTATATATGAGAACTAGTATATATGAGAACTAGTATATATGAGAGCTAGTATATATGAGAACTAGTATATATGAGAACAAGTATATATGAGAACTAGTACATATGAGAACTAGTATATATGAGAACTAGTATATATGAGAACGAGTATATATGAGAACTAGTATATATGAGAACTAGTATATATGAGAACTAGTATATATGAGAACTAGTATATATGAGAACTAGTATATATGAGAACTAGTATATATGCGAACTAGTATATATGAGAACTAGTATATATGAGAACTAGTATATATGCGAACTAGGATATATGAGAACTAGTATATATGAGAACTAGTATATATGAGAACTAGTATATATGAGAACTAGTATATATGAGAGCTAGTATATATGAGAGCTAGTATATATGAGAACTAGTATATATGAGAACTAGTATATATGAGAGCTATTATATATGAGAACTAGTATATATGAGAGCTATTATATATGAGAACTAGTATATATGAGAACTAGTATATATGAGAACTAGTATATATGAGAACTAGTATATATGAGAACTAGTATATATGAGAGCTAGTATATATGAGAACTAGTATATATGAGAACTAGTATATATGAGAGCTATTATATATGAGAACTAGTATATATGAGAGCTATTATATATGAGAACTAGTATATATGAGAACTAGTATATATGAGAACTAGTATATATGAGAGCTCGTATATATGAGAGCTAGTATATATGAGAACTAGTATATATATGAGAGCTATTATATATGAGAACTAGTATATATGAGAGCTATTATATATGAGAACTAGTATATATGAGAACTAGTATATATGCGAACTAGTATATATGAGAACTAGTATATATGAGAACTAGTATATATGAGAGCTAGTATATATGAGAACTAGTATATATGAGAACTAGTATATATGAGAACTAGTATATATGAGAACTAGTATATATGAGAACTAGTATATATGAGAACTAGTATATATGAGAACTAGTATATATGAGAACTAGTATATATGAGAACTAGTATATATGAGAACTAGTATATATGAGAACTAGTAGATATGAGAACTAGTATATATGAGAACTAGTATATATGAGAACTAGTATATATGAGAACTAGTATATATGAGAACTAGTATATATGAGAACTAGTATATATGAGAACTAGTATATTTGAGAACTAGTATATTTGAGAACTAGTATATATGAGAACTAGTATATATGAGAAAAAGTATATATGAGAACTAGTATATATGCGAACTAGTATATATGCGAACTAGTATATATGAGAGCTAGTATATATGAGAACTAGTATATATGAGAACTAGTATATATGAGAACTAGTATATATGAGAACTAGTATATATGAGAACGAGTATATATGAGAACGAGTATATATGAGAACTAGTATATATGAGAACTAGTATATATGAGAACTAGTATATATGAGAACTAGTATATATGAGAACGAGTATATATGAGAACGAGTATATATGAGAACTAGTATATATGAGAACTAGTATATATGAGAACTAGTATATATGAGAGCTAGTATATATGAGAGCTAGTATATATGAGAACTAGTATATATGAGAACTAGTATATATGAGAAGTAGTATATATGAGAACTAGTATATATGAGAACTAGTATATATGAGAACTAGTATATATGAGAACTAGTATATATGAGAACGAGTATATATGAGAACTAGTATATATGAGAACTAGTATATATGAGAACAAGTATATATGAGAACTAGTATATATGAGAACTAGTATATATGAGAACTAGTATATATGAGAGCTAGTATATATGAGAGCTAGTATATATGAGAACTAGTATATATGAGAACTAGTATATATGCGAACTAGTATATATGAGAACTAGTATATATGAGAACTAGTATATATGCAAACTAGTATATATGAGAACTAGTATATATGCGAACTAGTATATATGAGAACTAGTATATATGAGAGCTAGTATATATGAGAACTAGTATATATGAGAACTAGTATATATGAGAACTAGTATATATGAGAACTAGTATATATGAGAACTAGTATATATGCGAACTAGTATATATGAGAGCTAGTATATATGAGAACTAGTATATATGAGAACTAGTATATATGAGAACTAGTATATATGAGAACTAGTATATATGAGAACGAGTATATATGAGAACGAGTATATATGAGAACTAGTATATATGAGAACTAGTATATATGAGAACTAGTATATATGAGAACTAGTATATATGAGAACGAGTATATATGAGAACGAGTATATATGAGAACTAGTATATATGAGAACTAGTATATATGAGAACTAGTATATATGAGAGCTAGTATATATGAGAGCTAGTATATATGAGAACTAGTATATATGAGAACTAGTATATATGAGAACTAGTATATATGAGAACTAGTATATATGAGAACTAGTATATATGAGAACTAGTATATATGAGAACGAGTATATATGAGAACTAGTATATATGAGAACTAGTATATATGAGAACTAGTATATATGAGAACTAGTATATATGAGAACTAGTATATATGAGAACTAGTATATTTGAGAGCTAGTATATATGAGAGCTAGTATATATGCGAACTAGTATATATGAGAACTAGTATATATGAGAACTAGTATATATGCGAACTAGTATATATGAGAACTAGTATATATGCGAACTAGTATATATGAGAACTAGTATATATGCGAACTAGTATATATGAGAACTAGTATATATGAGAGCTAGTATATATGAGAACTAGTATATATGAGAACTAGTATATATGAGAACTAGTATATATGAGAACTAGTATATATGAGAACGAGTATATATGAGAACTAGTATATATGAGAACTAGTATATATGAGAACTAGTATATATGAGAACTAGTATATATGAGAACTAGTATATATGTGAATGAGTATATATGAGAGCTAGTATATATGAGAGCTAGTATATATGAGAACTAGTATATATGAGAACTAGTATATATGCGAACTAGTATATATGAGAGCTAGTATATATGAGAGCTAGTATATATGAGAACTAGTATATATGAGAACTAGTATATATGCGAACTAGTATATATGAGAACTAGTATATATGAGAACGAGTATATATGAGAACTAGTATATATGAGAACTAGTATATATGAGAACTAGTATATATGAGAACTAGTATATATGAGAACTAGTATATATGAGAACTAGTATATATGAGAGCTAGTATATATGAGAGCTAGTATATATGAGAACTAGTATATATGAGAACTAGTATATATGAGAACTAGTATATATGAGAACTAGTATATATGAGAACTAGTATATATGAGAACTAGTATATATGCGAACTAGTATATATGAGAACTAGTATATATGAGAACTAGTATATATGAGAACTAGTATATATGAGAACGAGTATATATGAGAACTAGTATATATGAGAACTAGTATATATGAGAACTAGTATATATGAGAACTAGTATATATGAGAACTAGTATATATGAGAACTAGTATATATGAGAGCTAGTATATATGAGAGCTAGTATATATGAGAACTAGTATATATGCGAACTAGTATATATGAGAACTAGTATATATGAGAACTAGTATATATGCGAACTAGTATATATGAGAACTAGTATATATGCGAACTAGTATATATGAGAACTAGTATATATGCGAACTAGTATATATGAGAACTAGTATATATGAGAGCTAGTATATATGAGAACTAGTATATATGAGAACTAGTATATATGAGAACTAGTATATATGAGAACTAGTATATATGAGAACGAGTATATATGAGAACTAGTATATATGAGAACTAGTATATATGAGAACTAGTATATATGAGAACTAGTATATATGAGAACTAGTATATATGTGAACGAGTATATATGAGAGCTAGTATATATGAGAGCTAGTATATATGAGAACTAGTATATATGAGAACTAGTATATATGAGAACTAGTATATATGCGAACTAGTATATATGCGAACTAGTATATATGAGAACGAGTATATATGAGAACTAGTATATATGAGAACTAGTATATATGAGAACTAGTATATATGAGAACTAGTATATATGAGAACTAGTATATATGAGAGCTAGTATATATGAGAGCTAGTATATATGAGAACTAGTATATATGAGAACTAGTATATATGAGAACTAGTATATATGAGAACTAGTATATATGAGAACTAGTATATATGCGAACTAGTATATATGAGAACTAGTATATATGAGAACTAGTATATATGAGAACTAGTATATATGAGAACGAGTATATATGAGAACTAGTATATATGAGAACTAGTATATATGAGAACTAGTATATATGAGAACTAGTATATATGAGAACTAGTATATATGAGAACTAGTATATATGCGAACTAGTATATATGAGAACTAGTATATATGAGAACTAGTATATATGAGAACGAGTATATATGAGAACTAGTATATATGAGAACTAGTATATATGAGAACTAGTATATATGAGAACTAGTATATATGAGAACTAGTATATATGAGAACTAGTATATATGTGAACTAGTATATATGAGAGCTAGTATATATGAGAGCTAGTATATATGAGAACTAGTATATATGAGAACTAGTATATATGCGAACTAGTATATATGAGAACTAGTATATATGAGAGCTAGTATATATGAGAACTAGTATATATGAGAGCTAGTATATATGAGAACTAGTATATATGAGAACGAGTATATATGAGAACTAGTATATATGAGAACTAGTATATATGAGAACTAGTATATATGAGAGCTAGTATATATGAGAACTAGTATATATGAGAACAAGTATATATGAGAACTAGTATATATGAGAACTAGTATATATGAGAACTAGTATATATGAGAACGAGTATATATGAGAACTAGTATATATGAGAACTAGTATATATGAGAACTAGTATATATGAGAACTAGTATATATGAGAACTAGTATATATGCGAACTAGTATATATGAGAACTAGTATATATGAGAACTAGTATATATGCGAACTAGTATATATGAGAACTAGTATATATGAGAACTAGTATATATGAGAACTAGTATATATGAGAACTAGTATATATGAGAGCTAGTATATATGAGAACTAGTATATATGAGAACTAGTATATATGAGAGCTATTATATATGAGAACTAGTATATATGAGAGCTATTATATATGAGAACTAGTATATATGAGAACTAGTATATATGAGAACTAGTATATATGAGAACTAGTATATATGAGAACTAGTATATATGAGAGCTAGTATATATGAGAACTAGTATATATGAGAACTAGTATATATGAGAGCTATTATATATGAGAACTAGTATATATGAGAGCTATTATATATGAGAACTAGTATATATGAGAACTAGTATATATGAGAACTAGTATATATGAGAGCTCGTATATATGAGAGCTAGTATATATGAGAACTAGTATATATATGGAGCTAGTATATATGAGAACTAGTATATATGAGAGCTATTATATATGAGAACTAGTATATATGAGAACTAGTATATATGCGAACTAGTATATATGAGAACTAGTATATATGAGAACTAGTATATATGAGAGCTAGTATATATGAGAACTAGTATATATGAGAACTAGTATATATGAGAACTAGTATATATGAGAACTAGTATATATGAGAACTAGTATATATGAGAACTAGTATATATGAGAACTAGTATATATGAGAACTAGTATATATGAGAACTAGTATATATGAGAACTAGTATATATGAGAACTAGTATATATGAGAACTAGTATATATGAGAACTAGTATATATGAGAACTAGTATATATGAGAACTAGTATATATGAGAACTAGTATATATGAGAACTAGTATATATGAGAACTAGTATATATGAGAACTAGTATATATGAGAACTAGTATATATGAGAACTAGTATATATGAGAACTAGTATATATGAGAACTAGTATATATGAGAACTAGTATATATGAGAACTAGTATATATGAGAACTAGTATATATGAGAACTAGTATATATGAGAACTAGTATATATGAGAACTAGTATATATGAGAACTAGTATATATGAGAACTAGTATATATGAGAACTAGTATATATGAGAACGAGTATATATGAGAACTAGTATATATGAGAACTAGTATATATGAGAACTAGTATATATGAGAACTAGTATATATGAGAACTAGTATATATGAGAACTAGTATATATGAGAACTAGTATATATGAGAACTAGTATATATGAGAACTAGTATATATGAGAACTAGTATATATGAGAACTAGTATATATGAGAACTAGTATATATGAGAGCTAGTATATATGAGAGCTAGTATATATGAGAGCTAGTATATATGAGAACTAGTATATATGAGAACTAGTATATATGAGAACTAGTATATATGAGAACTAGTATATATGAGAACTAGTATATATGAGAACTAGTATATATGAGAACTAGTATATATGAGAACTAGTATATATGAGAACGAGTATATATGAGAACTAGTATATATGAGAACTAGTATATATGAGAACTAGTATATATGAGAACTAGTATATATGAGAACTAGTATATATGAGAACTAGTATATATGAGAGCTAGTATATATGAGAGCTAGTATATATGAGAACTAGTATATATGAGAACTAGTATATATGAGAACTAGTATATATGAGAACTAGTATATATGAGAACTAGTATATATGCGAACTAGTATATATGAGAACTAGTATATATGCGAACTAGTATATATGAGAACTAGTATATATGAGAGCTAGTATATATGAGAACTAGTATATATGAGAACTAGTATATATGAGAACTAGTATATATGAGAACTTGTATATATGAGAACTAGTATATATGAGAACGAGTATATATGAGAACTAGTATATATGAGAACTAGTATATATGAGAACTAGTATATATGAGAACTAGTATATATGAGAACTAGTATATATGTGAACGAGTATATATGAGAGCTAGTATATATGAGAGCTAGTATATTTGAGAGCTAGTATATATGAGAGCTAGTATATATGAGAACTAGTATATATGAGAACTAGTATATATGCGAACTAGTATATATGAGAACTAGTATATATGAGAACTAGTATATATGAGAACGAGTATATATGAGAACTAGTATATATGAGAACTAGTATATATGAGAACTAGTATATATGAGAACTAGTATATATGAGAACTAGTATATATGAGAACTAGTATATATGAGAGCTAGTATATATGAGAGCTAGTATATATGAGAACTAGTATATATGAGAACTAGTATATATGAGAACTAGTATATATGAGAACTAGTATAT
Organism: Myxine glutinosa; assembly: GCF_964187855.1. NCBI lineage: Eukaryota > Metazoa > Chordata > Myxini > Myxiniformes > Myxinidae > Myxine > Myxine glutinosa. The sequence goes on along the minus strand of NC_136271.1, from coordinate 88,012,197 downwards.
ATGAGAACTAGTATATATGAGAACTAGTATATATGCGAACTAGTATATATGAGAACTAGTATATATGCGAACTAGTATATATAAGAACTAGTATATATGAGAACTAGTATATATGCGAACTAGTATATATGAGAACTAGTATATATGCGAACTAGTATATATGAGAACTAACTAGTATATATGAGAACTAGTATATATGCGAACTAGTATATATGAGAACGAGTATATATGAGAACGAGTATATATGAGAACTAGTATATATGAGAACTAGTATATATGAGAACTAGTATATATGAGAACGAGTATATATGAGAACGAGTATATATGAGAACTAGTATATATGAGAACTAGTATATATGAGAACTAGTATATATGAGAGCTAGTATATATGAGAGCTAGTATATATGAGAACTAGTATATATGAGAACTAGTATATATGAGAACTAGTATATATGAGAACTAGTATATATGAGAACTAGTATATATGAGAACTAGTATATATGAGAACTAGTATATATGAGAACTAGTATATATGAGAACTAGTATATATGAGAACTAGTATATATGAGAACTAGTATATATGAGAACGAGTATATATGAGAACTAGTATATATGAGAACTAGTATATATGAGAACTAGTATATATGAGAACTAGTATATATGAGAACTAGTATATATGAGAACTAGTATATATGAGAACTAGTATATATGAGAGCTAGTATATATGAGAGCTAGTATATATGAGAACTAGTATATATGAGAACTAGTATATTTGAGAACTAGTATATATGCGAACGAGTATATATGAGAACTAGTATATATGAGAACTAGTATATATGAGAACGAGTATATATGAGAACTAGTATATATGAGAACTAGTATATATGAGAACTAGTATATATGAGAACTAGTATATATGAGAACTAGTATATATGTGAACTAGTATATATGAGAGCTAGTATATATGAGAGCTAGTATATATGAGAACTAGTATATATGAGAACTAGTATATATGCGAACTAGTATATATGAGAACTAGTATATATGAGAACTAGTATATATGAGAGCTAGTATATATGAGAACTAGTATATATGAGAGCTAGTATATATGAGAACTAGTATATATGAGAACGAGTATATATGAGAACTAGTATATATGAGAACTAGTATATATGAGAACTAGTATATATGAGAGCTAGTATATATGAGAACGAGTATATATGAGAACTAGTATATATGAAAACTAGTATATATGAGAACTAGTATATATGAGAACTAGTATATATGAGAACGAGTATATATGAGAACTAGTATATATGAGAACTAGGACATATGAGAGCTAGTATATATGAGAGCTAGTATATATGAGAACTAGTATATATGAGAACTAGTATATATGCGAACTAGTATATATGAGAACTAGTATATATGAGAACTAGTATATATGCGAACTAGTATATATGAGAACTAGTATATATGAGAACTAGTATATATGAGAACTAGTATATATGCGAACTAGTATATATGAGAACTAGTATATATGAGAACTAGTATATATGCGAACTAGTATATCTGAGAACTAGTATATATGAGAACTAGTATATATGCGAACTAGTATATATGAGAACTAGTATATATGCGAACTAGTATATCTGAGAACTAGTATATATGAGAACTAGTATATATGCGAACTAGTATATATGAGAACTAGTATATATGAGAACTAGTATATATGCGAACTAGTATATATGAGAACTAGTATATATGAGAACTAGTATATATGCGAACTAGTATATCTGAGAACTAGTATATATGAGAACTAGTATATATGAGAACTAGTATATATGAGAACTAGTATATATGCGAACTAGTATATCTGAGAACTAGTATATATGAGAACTAGTATATATGCGAACTAGTATATATGAGAACTAGTATATATCCACCTTAAGGTTTTGAGCTACAATGGCCACTTCATCAAATTTGTTTGTTATTGTTAGTGATGGATTAGTGATGTTAGTGAATTTGTTGGTGATGGATCTTATATTTGAGAGGAACAAAGTAGGGATGTTATAAGAGCGTTGTATTTGATGCTTTTCTTTTGCACTCACCACTTTTAAATATGTAAATGTCCTGCGGTCCATTGCCTGAGATAGCAACTCCTTGTTTCTATTACATAGCAAATCCTTCTTTCTACTGGACCGCGTTTTTCGGTTTTATACACCGTACATCGATATAGATGCACTTCTTTATGCTTTTTCCTGGTGTGTTTTGGAATATCGTGATGATTAGACAATAACATTCTGCTACGGAGACAACTTTGCCATTGCAAACCCATTAACCACGTGTGGACTTTGCCTGAGGACAAAACAAATATATTTGCCAAATGAAAAGCAAATGTTTGCACAACAAATTTCATATATTTTGTAGAAGTGCTTGAGAGTGTAACACCAGAATGCAATCCGTGTTATAATCTATATATAAAAGAAAGTTTTTGTTTGTTTGTTTGTTTGTTTGTTTGTCTGCGCAAGCTAAACTCCTGAACTGTGAAAGATAGGAGGAAACCTCCAAACCAAAAAATGTCGGGACAGGCCCCGGGAAGATTATAGGCGAGGTGCTGAGGCCGGCCGAGGCCACTTCGGCCGGGCTGGGCCCATTTCGCAATTAAAGGCCCAGCTGAATTATAGTAGTCAATCTTCTATGGCCGCGAGTAAAAGCTGAATTGTGGTAATAAATTCATTCAAAAAGAACCAAAAATGTCGGGACAGGCCCCGGGAAGGTTATAGGCTAGGTGGCGAGGCCGGCCGAGGCCGCGTCGGCCGAGCTGGGGCCCATTTCGCAATTAAAGGCCCAGCTGAATTATAGTAGTCAATCTTCTATGGCCGCGAGTAAAAGCTGAATTGTGGTAATAAATTCATTCAAAAAGAACCAAAAATGTCGGGACAGGCCCCGGGAAGGTTATAGGCTAGGTGGCGAGGCCGGTCGAGGCCGCGTCGGCCGAGCTGGGGCCCATTTCGCAATTAAAGGCCCAGCTGAATTATAGTAATCAATCTTCTATGGCCGCGAGTAAAAGCTGCATTGTGGTAATAAATTCATTCAAAAAAAACCAAAAATGTCGGGACAGGCCCCGGGAAGGTTATAGGCTAGGTGGCGAGGCCGGTCGAGGCCGCGTCGGCCGAGCTGGGGCCCATTTCGCAATTAAAAGCTGAGCTGAATTATAGTAGTCAATCTTCTACGACCGCGAGTAAAAGCTGAATTATAGTAGTAAATTCATTCAAAAAGAACCCGGGCAAGGCGGGCTGCTTTCGGCTAGTCCATAAACAATAATAATATTAATAACTAGAACTGCTTTCGGCTAGTCCATAAACAATAATAATATTAATAACTAGAACTGCCACAATAATAATAATAATAATAATAATGATTATGTCATGAGCTAGGGGGCTTTCCGTTACTTCTATAATGTCTGTGAACAAGAGAGCACGTTATAAGTCAAATTAGAAAGGATCGAGACAGTTGTGCAAAATATAAAAATCCAGGGTTTCATTTTCTGCTGAATCTATAAATTGAGTCGATGAACTCGAGGCCGATGTTATTGGTAAGAATGGAGCGCACAGTGATGAGGATGGTAAATTACACCAATCATCACAGTAATCAAACAGAATCAGAATCTGGTTAAAACGCCATCTGTGCCGAGCACCAGGTGAGGGGACGGCAACGTCATGGTGCTCCGTTAACTTGCACATTTCATCAATATGGTGAGAAATCATCCAGTGAACTTGGGATGAAGATCATGAATACTTGCATTACAAGAATCGAGCAAATTCATGTTGCGCTGCAAAATGGTGGTGAATTACACACACAACCCAAACACAGGCTGAGAAATAAACTAAAGGGGGGAAAGGACACAGAGTTTCCTTTCGGACACCAAGAGAGATTGAAATGTCGACCCGTGAAAAGGTTTCTGACGATACAGAGGAGTGAGGACTTGGATTCTCTGTCTACAGTTTACATGGGGTCCACATAAAGTTTTTAGATTTGCGAAAGATTATGGATTCGACAATGGACCAGCTCCGAGATATGTGCCGACACCGAAGCAGAGAAGATAAATGTCCACCCTGAGTTCCACACCAAAGGGTGATCTGGAAGGACCGTGGACTCATTTGCAATGTATGGGAAAAACACAGCAATATTGAATGAAAAAAGGAGGCCAAGGGCATGACACAACCTGAGAGAAATGGAAGATTTGAAGAACTGCTCTCCAGCAGTGGCCACACCATAAGCACATCTGTGACCAGGGCCAATGAAATGTTCCACCAGCTGTCATCCACTCAGCCAACAATATGCCCCAGCCAGTCTCATCCACTCCACTCAGCCAGTCTCACCCGCTCCACTCAGCCATTCTCATCCACTCCACTCAGCCATTCTCATCCACTCCACTCAGCCATTCTCATCCGCTCCACTCAGCCATTCTCATCCGCTCCACTCAGCCAGTCTCATCCGCTCCACTCAGCCATTCTCAGCCACTCCACTCAGCCATTCTCATCCACTCCACTCAGCCATTCTCATCCACTCCACTCAGCCATTCTGATCCACTCCACTCAGCCATTCTCATACGCTCCACTCAGCCAGTCTCATCCGCTCCACTCAGCTTGTCTCATCCACTCCACTCAGCTTGTCTCATCCACTCCACTCAACCATTCTCATCCACTCCACTCAGCCATTCTCATCCACTCCACTCAGCCATTCTCATCCGCTCCACTCAGCCAGTCTCATCCGCTCCACTCAGCCAGTCTCATCCACTCCACTCAGCCAGTCTCATCCACTCCACTCAGCCAGTCTCATCCACTCCACTCAGCCAGTCTCATCCACTCCACTCAGCCAGTCTCATCCGCTCCACTCAGCCAGTCTCATCCACTCCAATCAGCTAGTCTCATCTACTCCACTCAGCCATTCTCATATGCTCCACTCAACTAGTCTCATCCGCTCCACTCAGCTCGTCTCATCCGCTCCACTCAGCCAGTCTCATCCGCTCCACTCAGCCAGTCTCATCCGCTCCACTCAGCCAGTCTCATCCGCTCCACTGAGCCAGTCTCATACGCTCAACTCAGCTAGTCTCATCCACTCCACTCAGCCAGTCTCATCTGCTCCACTCAGCCAGTCTCATCCGCTCCACTCAGCCAGTCTCATATGCTCCACTCAGCTAGTCTCATTCACTCCACTCAGCCATTCTCATCCACTCCACTCAGCCAGTCTCATCCGCTCCACTCAGCCATTCTCATACGCTCCACTCAACTAGTCTCATCCGCTCCACTCAGCTAGTCTCATCTACTCCACTCAGCCATTCTCATACGCTCCACTCAGCCATTCTCATCCACTCCACTCAGCCATTCTCATCCACTCCACTCAGCCATTCTCATCCACTCCACTCAGCCAGTCTCGTCCGCTCCACTCAGCCAGTCTCATCCACTCCACTCAACCAGTCTCATCCGCTCCACTCAACCAGTCTCATCCGCTCCACTCAGCCGGTCTCATCCGCTCCACTCAGCCAGTCTCATCTGCTCCACTCAGCCAGTCTCATCCACTCCACTCAGCCAGTCTCATCCACTCCACTCAGCCGGTCTCATCCGCTCCACTCAGCCGGTCTCATCCACTCCACTCAGCTAGTCTCATCTACTCCACTCAGCCATTCTCATACACTCCACTCAACTAGTCTCATCCACTCCACTCAGCTCATCCCATCCGCTCCACTCAGCCAGTCTCATATGCTCCACTCAGCCAGGTTCATCCGCTCCACTCAGCCAGTCTCATACGCTCCACTCAGCTAGTCTCATCCGCTTCACTCAGCTAGTCTCATACGCTCCACTCAGCTAGTCTCATCTGCTCCACTCAGCTAGTCTAATTCACTCCACTCAGCCATTCTCATCCACTCCACTCAGCCAGTCTCATCCGCTCCACTCAGCTAGTCTCATCCGCTCCACTCAGCGAGTCTCATCCGCTCCACTCAGCCATTCTCATCCACTCCACTCAGCCATTCTCATCCACTCCACTCAGCCATTCTCTGCCACTCCACTCAGCCAGTCTCATCTGCTCCACTCAGCCAGTCTCATCCGCGCCACTCAGCCAGTCTCATCTGCTCCACTCAGCCAGTCTCATCCACTCCACTCAGCCAGTCTCATCCACTCCACTCAGCCGGTCTCATCCGCTCCACTCAGCTGGTCTCATCCACTCCACTCAGCTAGTCTCATCTACTCCACTCAGCCATTCTCATACATTCCACTCAACTAGTCTCATCCACTCCACTCAGCTCATCTCATCCGCTCCACTCAGCCAGTCTCATATGCTCCACTCAGCCAGGTTCATCCGCTCCACTCAGCCAGTCTCATACGCTCCACTCAGCTAGTCTCATACACTCCACTCAGCTAGTCTCATCTGCTCAACTCAGCTAGTCTCATTCACTCCACTCAGCCATTCTCATCCACTCCACTCAGCCAGTCTCATCTGCTCCACTCAGCTTGTCTCTTCCACTCCACTCAGCTAGTCTCATCCACGCCACTCAGCTAGTCTCATACACTCCACTCAGCTAGTCTCATCCACTCCACTCAGCTAGTCTCATCTACTCCACTCAGCCATTCTCATACGCTCAACTCAACTAGTCTCATCCGCTCCACTCAGCTACTCTCATCTACTCCACTCAGCCATTTTCATCCACTCCACTCAGCCAGTCTCATCCACTCCACTCAGCCAGTCTCATCCACTCCACTCAGCTAGTCTCATCCGCTCCAATCAGCTACTCTCATCCGCTCCACTCAGCCAGTCTCATCTACTCCACTCAGCCAGTCTCATCCGCTCCACTCAGCAAGTCTCATCCGCTCCACTCAGCCAGTCTCATCCGCTCCACTCAGCCAGTCTCATCCGCTCCACTCAGCCAGTCTCATCCACTCCACTCAGCTAGTTTCATCGGCTCCACTCAGCCAGTCTCATCCACTCCACTCAGCCAGTCTCATCCACTCCACTCAGCCAGTGTCATCCGCTCCACTCAGCCAGTCTCATCCACTCCACTCAGCTAGTCTCATCTACTCCACTCAGCCCTTCTCATATGCTCCACTCAGCTAGTCTCATCCGCTCCACTCAGCCCTTCTCATATGCTCCACTCAGCTAGTCTCATCCGCTCCACTCAGCTAGTCTCTCCCACTCCACTCAGCTAGTCTCATCCGCTCCACTCAGCTAGTCTCTTCCGCTCCACTCAGCTAGTCTCATCCGCTCTACTCAGCCCTTCTCATCCACTCCACTCAGCTATTCTCTTCCGCTCCACTCAGCTAGTCTCATCCGCTCCACTCAGCTAGTCTCTTCCGCTCCACTCAGCTAGTCTCATCCGCTCCACTTAGCTAGTCTCATCCGCTCCACTCAGCTAGTCTCATCCGCTCCACTCAGCTAGTCTCTTCCGCTCCACTCAGCTAGTCTCATCCGCTCCACTCAGCTAGTCTCATCTGTTCCACTCAGCCACTCATCCACTCCACTCAGCCATTCTCATCCACGCCACTCAGCTAGTCTCATCCACGCCACTCAGCCGACAATAAACTGGGCGTCCCATCTGCTGGACATGGGCGGTGGACGTTAAAGACCCACGGTGTCCTTTGTGACGTGAAGGCGAGCTATCTCTGGCTGCATGAACAAAATACAAATCCCTGCGCTAACCAGCAGGGGGCACTGCATCGGCGGCTCAGCCATGCCCACAGCAATGATGCTACCCAGCAGCCTTGTGCTCCATACAAAAGGAGAAGAAAGAACCAGAAGGCCAAAGACAGAGACACTAGATTTTAATAGTGAAGGAGCAAGACAAGTCGACATTTAAGAAAGAAAAGAAACAAGTACACATACATTCAAAGTACACCGCCCCCATGCCAAATAATTAAATATGCTGCAGCGCGGCATTGCCGGGGCGCCTCCGGCGCCCGGCAATATCGCAGTGCAGCTCATTGAGGCTGCGTTGGGAGGAAGAGGTGTTCGCTAATTGATTGATTAATTGTATAATTCAAATCAATAAAAGATTATCACAAAATATTTTCTTAATCAATTGGCTAATAGCATAACTAAACCAGTAGTGTTTCATCCGAAGATGTATCTTTTAGAAATTTTATTAAATGTCATTAATAAAAAATTAAATAATTCATTGATTAATCAATAAATAATTAATCAATTAATCAATAAATAATTAAGCAATTAAATGATTAATCAATAAATCAAAAATATCCTTGATAGCCACATCACTTGGTCACTGTCATGTCCAAATATTAGCTTCCCAGCTCAAAAGGTGCCTGAGATATTGGCCAAATGAGAAAGAAAATAAATGAATGATTAATAATGAAAATAAATAAATAATAATCATAAAAAAATAAATTATTAATCAATTCGGTCAGAGAACACATAAACCACCACCATTTCATCAGAATGTGTAACTTAAAAAAAAAAACTTTTTTGGTCATTAATCGAATAATTAAATAATTAATCGATTAATTGATTAATTAATAAATCAAAAATAGCATTTGCAGCCAAATCACCTGGTCATTGGCATGTCCAAATATCAGCTTCCTAACTCAAAAGGTGCCTGAGTTAATGGTCAGAAGAGAAAGGAAATTTAATTAATTAAATAAGTACTTAATTAAACGCTAATAATTAAATAACTCCTCAATTAATTGATTAATCAAAAAACAAAAAATACCGTTTTTGACAAATGACTTGCTCACTATTGTGCCGAAATTTCAGCTTCTTAGCTTGAAGGATGGCTGAGATATCGCCCGGACAACCAAGAAAGCAAGAAAACAAACAAACAAACAAGAAACCAGAGTGAAAACTGAGTACTCTCTTTCAGCGTGCGTCACTACCGAGCCCCCTTCGGTGCCCGGCAATGACGATTTGCAATGCCTGGAGGTGGCATAGGAAAGGAGCGGTGTACAACAATATGAAACACAGTGAACACGTCACCATGGCGCACTCCAAATCTTAACAATAATCGATGTTATCTACATATGATTACAGTATGGTGTGTGGTTCTTATAATGTGTCCTGATGTAATTTGATATGAATGAAATGCATTAAAAAGGAGATGGAAGAGAAGGCCATTTACAAAATCTTAATGAAAATGCCAAGAGGGTTTTACTGTCACTTTCAATACTTTTTATCCGTTAAAGCAACAAGATGAGAAAATCTGTCGGAATGGAAGGAATCAATCAAATGTGCTCATCCTCAGAGCTGTTTCCTCAATGCACATTAACAAGGATTCCTCACAACGACCGTTCACTACAAAAACCGATATAACCTCAGAACTTTCACGTCAAAGCAATATCCAGGGGCTTATTCAAAAACGAAGGCACCACCAATATTGCACCTGCGCCTTACCTGAGATGGCAAGCTTTACTCATCGGTGGTGCCTTCATTCTTTAATATCAATGTTCCCAACGACAACTTTTTCTTCGACCTCCAAGAGCGGTATTTTTGGACCTCCCTTATACTCCAGTTTTATCAATTCTCGCACAAGTAAAAAAAAAAAACAATATGAGAAAAATAAATCATGGTCAGGAAAAAACAACACGTGTGCTCATGTATTGAGGTATTGTTGAATTGTTATCTTATTGAAAGAGATATTTTACCAATTATACTTGAAATACTCAGGATAGCTCAGGACAATCAGGACAGCTTAAACACTCATGAGAGTTCAGTATATTTAGGATATCTTGATATAGCTGAGTAGTGCAGTACAGATCAGGATAGATCAGGATAGCTCAGGGTACTCAGGAGAGCTCAGGGTACTCAGGAGACCTCAGATTATTCAGGAGACCTCAGAGTACTCATGATAGCTCAAAGTACTCATGTTAAATCAGTGTAATTCAGCGCACTCATGACAGCTCAGTACAATTCAGCGTAGCTAAGGATATCTCAGAGTACTCAGGATATCTCAGACGACTCAGGATAGCTCAGAGTACTCAGGATAGCTCAGGACACACAGGATAGCACAGAGTGCTCATGATAGTTGAGACTCTTCAGGATAGCCCAGAGTACTCAAGATAGCTCAGAGTACTCAGGATAGCTCAGAGTACTCATGATAGCTCGGTGTAATTGAGCATACTCATGACAGCTCAGAATAATTCAGCGTAGCTAAGGATAGCTCAGAGAACTCAGGATAGCTCAGGACACTCAGGATAGCTCAGGATAGCTCAGGACACTCAGGATAGCTCAGAGTACTGATGATAGCTCAGACTACTCAGGATAGCTCAGAGTACTCAAGATAGCTCAGAGTACACAGGATAGCTCAGAGTACTCAGAATATCTCAGAGTACTCATGATAGCTCGGTGTAATTGAGCATACTCATGACAGCTCAGAATAATTCAGCGTAGCTAAGGATAGCTCAGAGAACTCAGGATAGCTCAGGACACTCAGGATAGCTCAGGACACTCAGGATAGCTCAGGACACTCAGGATAGCTCAGGACACTCAAGATAGCTCAGAGTACTCAGGATAGCTCAGGACACACAGGATAGCACAGAGTGCTCATGATAGCTCAGTACAATTCAGCGTCGCTAAGGATAACTCAGGGTACTCAGGATAGCTCAGAGTACTGATGATAGCTCAGACTACTCAGGATAGCTCAGAGTACTCAAGATAGCTCAGAGTACTCAGGATAGCTCAGACTACTCAGAATATCTCAGAGTACTCATGATAGCTCGGTGTAATTGAGCATACTCATGACAGCTCAGAATAATTCAGCGTAGCTAAGGATAGCTCAGAGAACTCAGGATAGCTCAGGACACTCAGGATAGCTCAGGATAGCTCAGGACACTCAGGATAGCACAGAGTACTCATGATAGCTCGGTGTAATTGAGCATACTCATGACAGCTCAGAATACTTCAGCATAGCTAAGGATAGCTCAGAGAACTCAGGATAGCTCAGGACACTCAGGAAAGCTCAGGACACTCAAGATAGCTCAGAGTACTCAGCATAGCTCAGGACACACAGGATAGCACAGAGTGCTCATGATAGCTCAGTACAATTCAGCGTCGCTAAGGATAACTCAGGGTACTCAGGATAGCTCAGAGTACTGATGATAGCTCAGACTACTCAGGATAGCTCAGAGTACTCAAGATAGCTCAGAGTACTCAGGATAGCTCAGACTACTCAGAATATCTCAGAGTACTCATGATAGCTCGGTGTAATTGAGCATACTCATGACAGCTCAGAATAATTCAGCGTAGCTAAGGATAGCTCAGAGAACTCAGGATAGCTCAGGACACTCAGGATAGCTCAGGATAGCTCAGGACACTCAGGATAGCTCAGGACACTCAGGATAGCTCAGGGTACTCATTATAGTTGAGACTAGTCAGGAGTCAGAGTACTCATTATAGCTCAGCACAACTCAGCGTAGCGAAGGATAGCTCAGAACATACTCATGATGTTCAAACTCATACTCATGACTCATACTCACTCATACTTACACTCACTCATACTCATACTCATACTCATGGCTCTCCCCTCTGGTCTGGTGCTCCTGCCTCACACCTAGCTTGTCTTCACGCTGTTGAAACCAAAGCATTCAGAATCATTGGAATCTCCCACGATGAAGCTAACTCCAAGGGCCTTTCACTCACCCACCGCAGGCAGGTTGGTGGTCTTTCCGTCTTCTACCGACTCCTCTGGCCTTGCCCCCCCCCCAGCTCTCTCTGGGCTCTGTCCCCCAAATATTCCTACAGGTCGCAGAAGATCTGCCTGCAACCCTCTTATGGTTAAACTGCCAAAATCAAGACTCTCTGCTCACCTTCACTCCTTCATTCCTCTTTTCTCCCGCCTCTGGAACAAACTCCCTCACTCTCTTCAATCCCACTCCTCCCTCTAGGTCTTTAAAACAGCTGTTCACCACCATCTCTTATCTTCCCCCATCCAAAACCTTGATCTTTTCTACCCCCGCTAATTTCACCCAAAATCCACTTTTTTGAAATACCAACTTCTGTCCTGGAAGTCCTTGGTGTCCTTGTGTTTTATACTTCTTCCACCCACCCCCCTCCTTCCCACGCCTCCTCCCCCCCAAGCCCTCTCCCTCCCACACATCTCCCTGCCCTCAAATGTTATGTTTGTGTGCTTTCCCTTCTCTCCCCATCTTGTCTTCCGCTCCCTCTTTTTATATATCTTGTTTGTCTGGTTGATTTGTTTGTGAAATAAATGTTAGCTCTTTCACGAGCCTCGATTCAGTATACAAAAAAAAACAAAAAAAACATATACATACAAATATATATATTGTAACGAATTTGGAAAGTGTAAAGAATGTGAGAACTGGTTTGCTGTGTTTTAACTGACCCTCGTAGAGTAAATAAGGTCGAAGGACATCCCCCTAGTTAATTCCATGAAACTTACACACAGGCCACGATATATCTTTTTAAATAGCTTATTTCCTTATTCTATGTAGGCTAAATATGTGTTTCCCACTAGATTGACTCTGCATTGCATCGAACGAAATAAGCGTAGGCCCCTTTCAATTTCCCCAATCATCTCCGCTCTCCAAAGTTCCTTTCAAAAGCGGTGCGAGTGGTGTTCAATCCCGCAAGCCGCCATTGCCCATGTGCTAATCTCGGAGAAGAGGGGGGTAGGAGCCGCCAACTCACGGGCGTGGCACGTCGTCATGATCAAAGGGGGAATCGGACAGCCCTAACAGCCAACCAGCACCGCGGTGAGCGACCCGGTAGGCGTGCCCTCGCAGCCGGCGGCTTGATTCCGACCCAAGTAATAAAAGTGACTGGAAGGGACTGCTTCGGCAGATGAGATGAGAGATGAGATGAGATGAGCTGTGAGATGAGAGATGAGCTGTGAGATGAGAGATGAGAGACGCTCCAAAAAGGAGAGGTACTTGGAGATGAAACAAGCTTTGGAGAGATGCGCTGAGAGGAGGGAGACGGCTCCACCAGAAGGAGAGGAGCAGGTGTGCCCGAGCCAGCGCGTGACGTCCACAGCATCAGCAGCGTCGACGCGACCGAGGGTTTTCCCGCCAAAAACGCGAAGAGTGGGAGCTGCTACCTCCAGCCCTGCTGGTTGCAGGGACCTGACCCTGCCTCCCTCTCCAGCAACCCACCTCCGCCATTCCTGCCTGCAATTTCCCCCGTGTAAGTGTGAACGTCGTCTGTCTTAATCGTTGTCCTGGGGTTAAGTAAACTGCATAGATAAGCTAACGATTCACTGTGTGACTGCTTCTTCCATCCATTGCTTGTAAATAACTTTGATCGCTCCTTCTTTTTGCTTGTGTGTATAATAAATCCTGTTATTCCTCTGAACTCTGTCTTCTTCTCTCTTCCTTCTCTTTCGGTCACTTTAGAGCAGCGGTCGGGAACCTATGGCTCGCGAGCCATATATGGCTCTTCCGGTGACGGCATATGGCTCCCAGACAATTTTGAGTTGAAAAAAAAAAAAAAAAAAATCAGTTTGGAACTGATTTTAAAATACTTGTGATATTTCTTAATAATACTGTGTCATTTTAAAGTAAACAGAAATTAGTTTTGAAGATAAATTTCACGGGTCACGGGTCACCCGTGGGTCGGGTCAGGAACCAATGGTAAAGCATGTCCGCGTCATTGTAAAGGTGAAGAAATCAATTTTATCAGATAGCCAACGAGTTTATCCGCTTCAACCCTTGTAACGGAAAAGATGGCGAAAAGAAAAAAAGACGATGATTACCGTACATTCCAGGCTGCGTGGACAGAGGAATTTGCATTTGGTGAGAGAGCAGGATCTGCGGTATGTCTAATATGCAATGATAAAATTGCATCGATGAAACGGTCAAATATAAAGCGGCACTTCGATACGCACCATGCTTCATTTGCATCGAAATATCCAGCGGGGGACAGCAGGAAAAGGGCATGCGAGGAGCTACAGCGGAGAGTGCAGGCGAGTCAGCAGCAACTACGTGTGTGGACCAAGCAAGGTGACGGGAATTCCGCTAGCTTTGCGGGTGCTTTGGCAATAGTAAGGAATGGAAAGCCATTCACAGATGGCGAGTATGCCAAAACATTCATGCTTGATGTGGCCAATGAACTGTTTGATGACTTCCCAAATAAAGACAAGATAATCAAAAGAATAAAAGACATGCCCCTGTCAGCAAGAACTGTGCACGATCGTAGCATCATGATGGCAAATCAAGTCGAGGAAACACAAATTAAGGACATAAACGCCGGGACATACTTTTCTCTCACGTTAGATGAGTCAACAGACGTTAGCCATCTATCTCAGTGCAGTATAATTGCCAGGTATGCTGCAGGTGACACACTGCGTGAGGAAAGCTTGGCTGTTTTGCCAAAGAAAGGGACAACAAGAGGAGAGGATTTATTCACGTCTTTCATGGAGTTTGCTAAAGAAAAAAAACTACCGATGGATAAACTTATTTCTGTCTGTACTGATGGTGCACCCTGTATGTTGGGGAAGAACAAAGGATTTGTCGCGCTTCTCCGTGAACATGAAAAGAGAGCCATCCTAAGTTTTCATTGCATCCTGCACCAGGAGGCGCTTTGCGCTCAGACGTGTGGCCAGGAGCTTGGTGAGGTGATGTCGCTGGTCATTCGAGTGGTCAACTTTATTGTTGCCCGAGCTTTAAATGATCGCCAGTTTAAAGCTCTGTTAGAAGAAGTTGGGAATCATTATCCCGGTCTGCTTTTACACAGCAACGTGCGTTGGTTGTCAAGGGTGAAGGTGCTCAGCCGTTTTGCAGCTTGCCTGAGTGAAATCCGGACTTTTCTTGAAATGAAAGGCGTCAAGCATCCTGAGCTAGACAACACTGACTGGCTCCTGCAGTTTCACTATCTCGTGGACATAACTGGCCATCTGAACCAGCTCAATGTGAAAATGCAAGGTATTGGAAATACAATCTCATCCCTTCAACAAGCAGTGTTTGCATTTGAAAGCAAGCTGGAAGTCTTTCTCAGGGACATTGAAACAGGTCGTCTTCTGCACTTTGAAAGACTGCAACAATTTAGAGATGCATGCTTAGCAAGTGACTCCACTCAACATCTGGATCTCCAGCAGCTAGCTGGCTTTACGTCCAATCTCCTGCAGTCATTCAAAGCACGTTTTGGAGAATTTCGTACGCGCACTGGTCTTTTCAAGTTAATCACTCATCCACATGAGTGTGCAGTGGACAAAATCGACCTGACATGCATCCCCGGGGTCTCTATCGGAGACTTTGAGCTGGAAGTTGCTGACCTGAAGGCATCAGACATGTGGATGAGTAAGTTCAAGTCACTTAATGGAGAGTTGGAAAGTCTTGCGCGACAGCGAGCAGAGCTGGCGAGGGAACACAAGTGGACAGAAATGAAAAATCTTCAACCTGAAGACCAGCTGATTCTTAAAACTTGGAACGAGCTTCCTGTGACATACCACACAATGCAGCATGTGAGTATTGCCGTATTGACCATGTTTGGCTCTACATATGCATGTGAGCAGTCATTCTCGCATATGAGGAACATTAAGACCAACCTACGCTCATGTTTAACTGATGGAAGCCTCAACGCCTGCATGAAGCTCAACCTCACCATGTATGAACCAGACTACAAGGCCATCAGCAAAACCATGCAGCACCAGAAGTCGCATTAAAAGTAAGACATATTTAATTTATTATACGTTAAAAATACTATATGGCTCTCAATGAAATATATTTAGAAATATTTGGCTTTTATGGCTCTCCCAGTCAAAAAGGTTCCTGACCCCTGCTTTAGAGGTTTCCATATTGAATATCTGTGGCGTGATTTGGTCAACGTTGGGGGAGTCGTGCTAATCGGGGATCCTGTAACGGTCGCGGTTGACCATCCGCTCGGCCCAAAGTAACATCTTGTCCGCGACCCGTAACAATTGGTGTCTAGGAGAGGGATACGAGGCCCGAACCAGATTTTTAAAAACGTGTAGAAAAAATTTGGTCAAAATTACGAGCTGCCGAAATTTTGTTGTTTTATAAAACCCGAATTTTGAAATCGCGCCACGTCTGGTCAAGGCGATCGGATGCCGGTGGGTGAACTAGGAGAGGGGTTAGGAGTAACCCAGGATCAAATGGAGGGGAGCAATGAGGAGGCAGTTGAGGGGGTATCAGACACACAAAATGGCGTCCTCGCGCACGAGGCTTCAGGCGCGCAAAATGGCACCTCGCACATGGCTACGGCGGCTGCACCCGCTGCACAAGTGGGAGGGATGGCCCAAATGCAGGCCCTCATGGAGCAATTTATGGCACAAATGAGGGCCTCTATGGAAGAGTCGATGTATAATTGGAAGAGGGACGCCATGTCAGACGAATCCGGGTGTGATCTGGAAAAATTGAGGGAGGAATCCAGGTGTGAAGTGGAAAAACGGATAGCAGAGGCAAAAAGGGATAATAAAAAAATGATGGAGGACAGAGACCGCAAGTTGGGCGAAAGGGTCCCAGGGGTGCATGAGGAGGTAACGCGGGTCGAGAGGCGCTGGTTGAGCGAGGTGGAGGTAAGCGCGGGTACAATGACGGGGGTAGAAATCGCGACACGGGGTTTGGAAAAGCCGGCGACCAATGAGGTAGAGGGAAGTTTATTAAAACCAACGGTCGTCGAGGGGAACAAAGAAAAAGTGGAAGTGGGCATTGAAATTGAAGAGATGACGTAGGTAGCCCGGGAATTGCAGGGAGAAATGGAAAATGTACAAAGTCCCTGCTCAAATCATGATGATGTACTCGCTAATCCAAATGGAAGTTTGCAGGTTCGCGTGGAGAAAAGGATCCCCCAGGTGAGTCGTGCTGTGTATTGTGCGGGTAGATTTTGCAGGAGGATGTTTAGCGACAAAAGAATTGTCGCGCGCTTGGGATCGAGGAAGCATCCGGGCGTTGGTGAGGGGTCCCGTGTGAATGGAAATGGCACGTGTGGGAGTGAAACCGAGTGCGAGCGAGAATGCACGTCGGTGTGTACGGAGTGTGACACAGGGAGTGAGAGCAATACGGAGTGTATGTGCGAGGGTGAGTGTGACACGGAGAGTAAGGTGGTGGTGGAACGTGTGCGAGGAAGCACACCGGGGTTGGTGGTAGCGCGAGTGTGGGAGAGCCCATGTGAGCGCGTTAGTGGGTGGATGCAAGAGTGCACGCCCATGGTGAGTGGTACGGAGTACGTACCAAGGGAGAGTGCGCAAGACGGTGCGCGAGGTGTGTTAAGGGAGTGTGCGAACAGCGAGTGTGCGCGAGAGGTGTGGTGTGAAACAGGGAGTACGTTGGTGGAATGTACGGACGGCGTTGGAACGCCGGGTTTTGGGAGTGTGAAAGGGGTAGCGTATGCGTGTGAGCATGCCGGTGAAGCATCGACGGTAACCGGGTTAGCGGTTAGGGCGACGGATAGCCGATGCGAGCACTCGGGGCGCGGTGTGCTTTGTTGGATGCGAGGCCCGGCGCGGATCGATGCGGCGTCGCTTCTCTTCGAAGCATCGTTGCCGATTCGGGCTTGGCCCCGCCCCGCACGGTCGAGTCCGGGCTTTGTCGGGCGAGGCGACCGGTCCGGTTCAAGGGTGAGTGGGAGGAAGCGGAACGGTGCCCCCTCGCGGGGACGGGGTTCCGACCGAGGGAGATTGAGCCATCGGGCCCGGGACCGCAAGGTGCCGCGCCGAGATGGTGCGTGGAATCTCGGGCCGACCAAACCACCTCCCTTGAACCGAAAGCCGGACGGATTCAACCTGCAGGCGACCAAACCACCCGAATTCATTGCTCGGCTTTGCGAAGCCGAGTTTAATGATGTCATGACGCACCGAGGCTAGGATATAGTGGACTGTGATGATGATGATACTGATAGTGTTTTTGGATTCTAAATTTTGGGATAGAAAATTTTTGATTGTTGGAATTCGGACGAGCAAAATTTATAGTGGGACCTCCCCGCTGTGGTGGGATGGCAACTCTGTCATCCCTCACAGAAGCGGGGGGGCAAAGGAGCACTAGCTTATGGGGTGTATGGCAGTGAAAACTAGCCCGGGTGGGTTAGGATATTGTGTGTAGGGCCCTAGAGATGACATTAGGTAACGTTAAGATTAGTTAGTGACAAGGATACCTGTAGTGGGGACGCAGGTAGATTAGTGTAGATTATAATGACGTGGTATGTGCTTAGTTTAAAGGGAAGACGGGGAGCACTAAGTTAGCAGGGCAACAGGTAGTTCAGATGATGCTGTGTGAGGATTGAACAGGTGTGATTGAACAGGTGTGATTGCACAGGTGTGCAACTGAACAGGTGTATGGAGCAGTGTATGAGGGAGTAGTGGTGATGGGTGTTGTGTTGACCAAATGGTCCAGGAAGAGGAGGAGGGTGCAGGTGGCACCAGGTGTGAGTGCACAGGTGTGCACCAACAGGTGTGTGGAATACATCGAGTGTGGAATATATGGAGTATTGGAATGGATGGTCGTGGAGTGAGTATGGTGGAAAACTGTGGAGTGGAGTGGATGGTGCGAAGGTGTGAATGGGGGAAGGATGGACCCCCATCACGAATACCCAGGGCGGGTAGTGTAAGTGTTAGGTAGAGGGTACAGGTAAATTGTGGTTGGATATTGGCATCTGTGGTGCGAAGTGAAAGAATGGTATTTGGATGGGTGCATTAGTGTTGTGGAAATGGCTGGGCGTGAAGCCTGTTAGTGTGTGTAGTTGGTTTGGGCACTCCACCACTGTGAGGATGTCGGCCAGGTGAGGCCGCAGGTGGGCTCTGGGAGCCGGTAGAGTTGTGTGGATGGGGCCTGAGGATCCGGAGGACGGACCCGGGTAGCCCAGTGCCAGAGGGCACCAAGGGGTGACAGAGCCAGGAGGGGCCTTCCCCAGTTAGTTAGGTTAGGGTGAGGAGCTAGGTAAGCTTGGGTGGCAACTGCAGTGGTGGAGGTGTGCAGGTGGGTAGACCTGCTGGGAGAGCTACACGTCGCAGCCCAGAAATTGTGCAAGGGCACCAGGAGATGAATCGGGGGAGTGAGACCCCAAATTGAGAAGCACCACAGTTTGGTCAATGGGAATTGGTTTTTAGAACCCATAGAGTAAGTTGGCCAATGGATTGGCAGGGAAAGACCCCGGGTAGTGTAAAGTGTGTTAAAGTCATTTAGAGGATAGTTAGGATTGAAGTCTCCTCGCACCATCTACATCCACTCACCTGAGGTGACAGGTACTCCACACCATGCCATGTTTTGTTATTTTATTGTGCAGATGTTTGGAATGTGAGACGCATCATGACGTGGGTGTGACATTGTGCTTGATGTTCCATCTCTCCCTCCTTATGAGGATTGATGATGAATTGGTGATGGCAAATTTTGGATAGGGGGGATTGGAGACGAATTTGGTGTAGAAGGGAAAGATGGGGAAGACAAGACGTAGTGACGAATTTGTAAAGGTGTAAATTGTTGTAAATATGGGGTAAGGGCAAGGGTAGTGTAGGTGACAGGGGGGGTGACGTACGGTAGGGACGAGTTTTTCTCACTTCGCTCTCCGTACGCACTTCACCCTGCATTGCTTTTTTTTGACGTGTACCCTTGTGACCTTACCCCTCGCTCATTTGTCTTCCCCCCTTTTGTCTCCCACTTGAGGACCTGTGCACCATTGGGCGCCGAGGGGAGCGTGCGTGAGGTGGCCATTGTGCGCACGAGATTCTCAGAACCAGCATGCATTGCGTTGATGTACCACTTTATGGACCGCTGTTCTGCGGCCAAGTACCACTTGATGGACCCCAGGTTCTGGGGCAGGGCACCTCTGTTGGAGACCGGCCATAGTGGCCAGGGAATCTTGCTTGCGGACCTCGGTAAGGCGGCACCTATGCCAAACAGGTGGACCACCCTTAGTTGGCCCCTGAGGCCCTAAATAAAAAATGAACACAAGTTGTGCTTTTTATTATTTCCAAGTAGGCCGCATGAAGCCAGAAGACGTCGGGAAGAACATCGGCCCAGCAGAAAAAGAGAAGACCACCACCAGTTCTTTTGTTGTGTTTATTATGAACAGTGGTGACTGTGCACCGAGTGGTGCTTTTGGTGCTTTTGGTGCTTTTGGGTGCTTTGGTGGTATTGGTACTGGTGCATCGATGCAATGCGTGCTGTCTCCTCCCTCCCAACAGGAATTTCTTTTTCTTGTTCCCTAAAAAGAAAAAAAACACAGGTCCTGGGTTGCGTTGTAAATAAGAAATAACGTCACTGTAAATAATGCTCCCCACCGTAAATGTATAGTTTGAGAACAATTCCGTAATTCGGTTAGCTGTGGGCTTGAGTCTGTTAGACAGGGTGCAATGCAATAGGGGGACATACTTATTTGTGTTTTAAAATCGTCACACTCAGGGTCAGGTTAAAAGTAGAGGGAACTACACCTACGTGTCACACTAAATTAAAGTTGTAGGCCCGGGAAACGGACCTGAAGAAAGGAGGGTGCAGTGTAACGAATTTGGAAAGTGTAAAGAATGTGAGAACTGGTTTGCTGTGTTTTAACTGACCCTCGTAGAGTAAATAAGGTCGAAGGACGTCCCCCTAGTTAATTCCATGAAACTTACACACAGGCCACGATATATCTTTTTAAATAGCTTATTTCCTTATTCTATGTAGGCTAAATATGTGTTTCCCACTAGATTGACTCTGCATTGCATCGAACGAAATAAGTGTAGGCCCCTTTCAATTTCCCCAATCATCTCCGCTCTCCAAAGTTCCTTTCAAAAGCGGTGCGAGTGGTGTTCAATCCCGCAAGCCGCCATTGCCCATGTGCTAATCTCGGAGAAGAGGGGGGTAGGAGCCGCCAACTCACGGGCGTGGCACGTCGTCATGATCAAAGGGGGAATCGGACAGCCCTAACAGCCAACCAGCACCGCGGTGAGCGACCCCGTAGGTGTGCCCTCGCAGCCGGCAGCTTGATTCCGACCCAAGTAATAAAAGCGACTGGAAGGGACTGCTTCGGCAGATGAGATGAGAGATGAGATGAGATGAGAGATGAGCTGTGAGATGAGAGATGAGCTGTGAGATGAGAGATGAGAGACGCTCCAAAAAGGAGAGGTACTTGGAGATGAAACAAGCTTTGGAGAGACGCGCTGAGAGGAGGGAGACGACTCCACCAGAAGGAGAGGAGCAGGTGTGCCCGAGCCAGCGCGTGACGTCCACAGCATCAGCAGCGTCGACGCGACCAAGGGTTTTCCCGCCAAAAACGCGAAGAGTGGGAGCTGCTACCTCCAGCCCTGCCGGTTGCAGGGACCTGACCCTGCCTCCCTCTCCAGCAACCCACCTCCGCCATTCCTGCCTGCAATTTCCCCCGTGTAAGTGTGAACGTCGTCTGTCTTAATCGTTGTCCTGGGGTTAAGTAAACTGCATAGATAAGCTAACGATTCACTGTGTGACTGCCTCTTCCATCCATTGCTTGTAAATAACTTTGATCGCTCCTGCTTTTTGCTTGTGTGTATAATAAATCCTGTTATTCCTCCGAACTCTGTCTTCTTCTCTCTTCCTTCTCTTTCGGTCGCTTTAGAGGTTTCCATATTGAATATCTGTGGCGCGATTTGGTCAACGTTGGGGGAGTCGGGCTAATCGGGGATCCTGTAACGATCGCGGTTGACCATCCGCTCGGCCCAAAGTAACATCTTGTCCGCGACCCGTAACAAAAGCATAGGAGCAATACACCTGGTGCTCACCTGGTAGAATAAACAGTATACTGCACTGACTAAAGGTATTTTAAACGAATTTTAATGGTTGCTAGAAGACAGGGAGCATGTAGAATCATACTTACATAATCATAAGACTTTAAACAAACAAACAAACAAAAACTATTTAGGGGGGCTACCCCCCCCCGACCACCCCACCCACCGTATACCTCCTCATACACCAATTTTTCCAATGCCTTGAACAAATATTGGTACATCATGGGTGATTAAGGTTGTGGGCAAGTTTCATCGAAATTGCGTGTGTAGTTTCTGAGAAGAAAGCAAATACCTATTTCGGGGGGCAAGCCCCCCCCCATATACCTCCTCAGACCCCAATTTTTCCAATGCCGTGAATAAACTTTAGTACAACATGGGTGATTAAGGTTGTGGTGAAGTTTCATCGAAATTGCATGTGTAGTTTCTGAGAAGAAAGCAAATACCTATTTTGGGGGCAACCCCAGTAAGTCCCCAAAGGGGCAGATATTTTTTATGCCATGAACAAACTTTGGTACAGCATGGCTGATGTAGGTTGTGGTCAAGTTTCATCAAAATTGTGTGTGTAGTTTCAGAGGAAAAAGCAAATTCCTATTTTGGGGGGTCAAACCTGGATCCAATTTGACCCCAGTAAACCCCCTTAGAACCGGATTTTTTTTTACTGCCATGAACAAACTTTAGTCAAAACACAACAAATATAATTTGTGCCAAATTTGGTCGCAATCCCATCAGGGGTTTCGGAGAACAAGTTTCAAGTGTTTACGGACTGACTGATGGACAGACTGACGGACTGATGGACAGACTGACGGACTGATGGACTGACGGACGGACTGATGGACAGACTGACGGACGGACGACACGCCATCGCATAAGCTCTCCTGAACTTCGTTCCAGGTGAGTTTAAAACAAGTACAAAAAGTTTTAATTAAAACAAAAGCCGCGTCGATGTTACACAATGCCTAGATGCAGCTGTGCCTATAACGTCGATGTTATAGGCACAGGACATTCCTATTGATTCGATTACTTGATGTTATTTTTGTGCAAAGTGAAAATATATCTCGGCAATTTCCCGTGTGTGGCGACGAATTTTAAATATATCTCGGCATTTTCCCGTCTGTTATTTCAGGCGGTGTATGACTGACCATGCCGCGATTAAAAAAAAATATATCTCGGCAATTTCCCGTGTGTGGCGACACGTGAACGAAGCTATGCTCCTTTCTCCACATTATTGTGACGACGTATAAATTAAATATTTCATCGTGACGATTGTCATCAAATGGACGAATTTTAAATATATCTCGGCATTTTCCCGTCTGTTATTTCGGGTGGTGTATGACTGACCATGCCGCGATTTAAACAAAATATATATATCTCGGCATTTTCCCGTCTCTTATTTCGGGCGGTGTATGACTGACCATGCCGCGATTTAAAAAATATATATCTCAATGGACTTGAAGTTACAGGCCTTTGAGAATTCATTTCGTTCTATAAAGGGCAACTTTCATCGGATTTTCTTCCCGTTTTTTTTCAACCGAGTCTAAAACTATGTTAGCGACTGTGAAAAATGAAATGATATATCGAATTTGATTTAAAATAAAACTGTGTGAGAGAGGAAGACACCACGGGCCTACAAAACAGGCCTCAAAGCTATGCGAGTTAATAAAATGGTGGATATTTGTTTATATGAAGGCTCTCCCAGAATGGGTGGAGCTATGGTTCCCAGAATGGGTGGAGCTTTGAGGTTTTGTCTTCTCTGCAAGAACAAGAACAAGAAGAAGAAGAACAACAACAACAGCAGAGGACACTCTATGAGCAGCGTTTGCGACGCGGCTAAAAAAACACACCATCATGTACCATATAAATTTTTTATTTGACAAACACATGCGACTTTCAAATGATGATGATGGTGATTATGGTGATGGTGATGATGGTGATGAATTAAGATCACATAAATTCCTCGAACTCTGAGGATGACCCAAATGATAGTCCTGCAACGTCGTGCATTGAGGGAGAAGCAGGAGAGGCAGCAGTTGAGGGTGTTGGTGAGGACGCAGGTGAGGACACTGAGAGGGCAGCAGGAGAGTGTGCTGGTGGTGTTGAGGTGGAGGGATGAGGGCTAAATATACGAGTAATGGAGAGATGCCTGGCAGATTGCCACAGGTTTCGATGTAGCTCTTTGTATGGGAGAAGCAAATCATTCAAACCCTCTTGAACTTGAGGTACTTCTCCATGATTGGGTCAACATCTTCCAACTTGTCGGCAATCGCCCACAGGTCCTGCAGCAACGCGCCCAGAAACTGGACTGTTAGGTTAGACCTCGGCACCTCTTCATCACTGCCTGCCTCCTCCTCCTCGGAAACCGTTATAATGGCCTCCAACTCCACCTAGGTGAGGTTGTCGCCATGTGAGGCAATGAGATCCTCCAACTCCTCTGGCTGCATGTCATCATAGCCTTCCCCTCCCACCTGCCGTGCCAACCCGACAATCACATGCCTCTCCTCGGTGTTATCGGGAAAGCCAGTAAACTTTCTGACTGCTTGTGGCAACAGGTTGTGCCAGCACGCGTTGACGGTGGAGGCTCTCACCTCATCCAGTGACTCCTGGCGCCGATGCAGTGAGCAATGTTGAAAGCCTTCCATCACTTTCTGACGGTGAGCCCTGGGTCGGACTCCATCACATCCAAAAGGCGGCGAAAGGTGCAACGTGTGTAATACGTTTTAAATGTTGAAATCACACCTTGGTCGAGTGGCTGGATGCACGAGGTGGTGTTGGGCAGCAGGAAGATCACCTTGACGTTCGGGTGAGCCACATCCAGGTTTGCGGGGCTGCCACGAGTGTTGTCCAGGAGCAAGAGAACCTTGAACACAAAGTTTTTGTCCACCATGTGTCCATCTTTGCAAATACTTGAAATACTTAGGATAGCTCAGGACACTCAGGACAGCTTAAACACTCATGAGAGTTCAGTATATTTAGGATATCTTAATATAGCTGTGTAGTTCAGGTCACATCAGGATAGCTCAGCATACTCAGGATATTTGCAAAGTATTTGCAAAGAGTGGCGCCATTCAACTTCACTGAAGCCCAAAACATTCCGCACACAGCCGTCTGCTAGAAAAGTGATACTGACGCTCTTCTGGGATAGCCGAGGCCCTCTTGTAGAGACTTACGTGCACAAAGGGACCACAGTCACCAGTACATCATACTGCGACCTCCTTAAACATCATACTGCGACCTCCCTAAAAATTATCTGAAACCAGTAATCAGATCAAAACGTCATGGACTACTCACTACCGGTGTTTTGCTGCAGCATGACAAAGTTCGGCCCCATAATGCCTGCGCTACAGAGGATCACACGCAGGGGAGAGGATCGCATACAGGGGAGGATCACAACCCGGAAAAAGGGGGGAGAGGTTCACGAACAGGGGAGAAGATCACACACAGGTGAGAGGATCACACACAGAGGAGAGGATCACACACAGAGGAGAGGATCACACACAGGGGAGAGGATCACACACAGGGGAGAGGATCACACACAGGGGAGAGGATCACACACAGGGGAGAGGATCACACACAGGGGAGAGGATCACACACAGGGGAGAGGATCACACACAGGGGAGAGGATCACACACAGGTGAGAGGATCACCACACAGGGTAGAGGATCACACACAGGGGAGAATATCACACGCAGGGGAGAGGATCACACATAGGGGAGAGGATCATACATGGGGGAGAGGATCACACACAGGGGAGAAGATCACACACAGGGGAGAGGATCACACACAGGTGAAAAGGTCACACACAGGGGAGAGGATCACACGCTGGGGAGAGGATCACACACAGGTGAGAAGATCACACACAGGGGAGAGGATCACACACAGTGGAGAGATCACACACAGGGGAGAACATCACATGCTGGGGAGAGATCACACACAGGGGAGAGGATCACACACAGGTGAGAAGATCACACACAGTGGAGAGGATCACACACAGTGGAGAGGATCACACAAAGGAGAGGATCACACAAAGGAGAGGATCACACACAGAGGAGAGGTTCACACAAAGGGGAGATGATCACACACAGAGGAGAGAAGATCACACACAGAGGAGAGAATGGCATACAGGGGAGAGGTTCATAACCCAGAGAAAGGGGAGAGAGGTTTGCAAACAGGGCACAGAATCACACACAGGGGAGAGGAGGGAAGGTAGGGGGGAGCAGGGAGAGATGGGTGGGAGAGGGGGGAGAGTGACACTTCTACATTGACTTGAGAGCGAGTAGGGGGCAGAACCTGCCTTGACTAGCTTCTTCTGTTATTCATTATTAAACTTGAAAGCATCGAATAAACTTCTTTTTACAAATTAAAAGTAGCTTAAAAAGGAAATCTTATTATTTCATAAATATTGTACACCGCTCCTTTCCTATGCCACCTCCAGGCATTGCAAATCGTCATTGCCGGGCACCGAAGGGGGCTCGGCAGTGACGCACGCTGAAAGAGAGTACTCAGTTTTCACTCTGGTTTCTTGTTGTACACCGCACCTTTCCTATGCCATCTCCAGGCATTGCAAATCGTCATTGCTGGGCACCGAAGGGGGCTCGGCAGTGACGCACGCTGAAAGAGAGTACTCAGTTTTCACTCTGGTTGTTTTCTTGTTTTCTTTCTTTCTTGGTTGTCCGGACGATATCTCAGCCATCCTTTGAGCTAGGAAGCTGAAATTTCGGCACAGTAGTGAGCAAGTCCTTTGTCAAATACGGTATTTTTTGTTTTTTGAATAATCAATTAATTGAGGAGTTATTTAATTATTAGCGTTTAATTAAGTACTTATTTAATTAATTAAATTTCATTTATCTTCTGACCATTATTAACTCAGGCACCTTTTGAGTTAGGAAGCTGATATTTGGACATGCCAATGACCAGGTGATTTGGCTGCAAAGGATATTTTTGATTTATTAATTAATCAATTAATCGATTAATTATTTAATTATTCGATTAATGACAAAAAAAATTTTTTTTTTTAAGTTACAGATTCTGATGAAATAGTGGTAGTTTATGTGTTCTCTGACCAAATTGATTAATAATTTAATTTTTTTATGATTATTATTTATTTATTTTCATTATTAATCATTTATTTATTTTCTTTCTCATTTGGCCAATATCTCAGGCACCTTTTGAGCTGGGAAGCTAATATTTGGACATGAGTGACCAAGTGATGTGGCTATCAAGGATATTTTTGATTTATTGATTAATCATTTCATCTATTAAGTATTTATTGATTAATCGATTAATTATTTATTGAGTAATCAATTAATTATTTAATTTTTTATAAATGACTTATTTAATTAAATTTCTAAAAGATACATCTTCGGATGAAGCACTACTGGTTTAGTTATGCGATTAGCCAATTGATTATGAAAATATTTTGTGATAATCTTTTATTGATTTTAATTATACAATTAATCAATCAATTAGTGTACACCTCTCCCTCCCAATGCAGCCTCAATGAGCTGCACTGCGGTATTGCCGGGCGCCGGAGGCGCCCCGGCAATGCCGCGCTGCAGCATATTTAATTATTTGGCATGGGGCGGTGTACTTTGAATGTATGTGTACTTGTTTGTTTTCTTGTTTGTTTTCTTTCTTGTTTTCTTGGTTGTCCGGGCGATATCTCAGCCATCCTTTGAGCTAGGAAGCTGAAATTTCGGCACAGTAGTGAGCAAGTCCTTTGTCAAATACGGTATTTTTTGTTTTTTGAATAATCAATTAATTGAGGAGTTATTTAATTATTAGCGTTTAATTAAGTACTTATTTAATTAATTAAATTTCATTTCTCTTCTGACCATTATTAACTCAGGCACCTTTTGAGTTAGGAAGCTGATATTTGGACATGCCAATGACCAGGTGATTTGGCTGCAAAGGATATTTTTGATTTATTAATTAATCAATTAATCGATTAATTATTTAATTATTCGATTAATGACAAAAAAAATTTTTTTTTTTAAAGTTACAGATTCTGATGAAATAGTGGTAGTTTATGTGTTCTCTGACCAAATTGATTAATAATTTAATTTTTTTATGATTATTATTTATTTATTTTCATTATTAATCATTTATTTATTTTCTTTCTCATTTGGCCAATATCTCAGGCACCTTTTGAGCTGGGAAGCTAATATTTGGACATGAGTGACCAAGTGATGTGGCTATCAAGGATATTTTTGATTTATTGATTAATCATTTCATCTATTAATTATTTATTGATTAATCGATTAATTATTTATTGAGTAATCAATTAATTATTTAATTTTTTATAAATGACTTATTTAATTAAATTTCTAAAAGATACATCTTCGGATGAAGCACTAGTGGTTTAGTTATGCGATTAGCCAATTGATTATGAAAATATTTTGTGATAATCTTTTATTGATTTTAATTATACAATTAATCAATCAATTAGTGTACACCTCTCCCTCCCAATGCAGCCTCAATGAGCTGCACTGCGGTATTGCCGGGCGCCAGAGGCGCCCCGGCAATGCCGCGCTGCAGCATATTTAATTATTTGGCATGGGGCGGTGTACTTTGAATGTATGTGTACTTGTTGTATTTCATTGTTAGTCCACTTAACTTTCATTGTTAGTTAGCCTGGTGTTGACTTAGCGGTTAGGGTGCTGGCTTGGGATCCTAGGATCCTGGGTTCGAATCCCGGTCGATCGCTAAATTAACATCAGGGGGGTTCACTCAGCCTGTCATCCTTCCAAGGTTGGCAAATTGAGTACCAGCTTGCTGGGATGAATGATCCTGGTGTGTACCCCGGCTTAGAATAGGTACACCGTATCCCTGCGCATAGTAAGAGCGTGACCAAGGGTTGGCGGCAGGAAGGGCATCCGGCCATAAAAACATTGCCTCAAACAGGGAACCATGATTGTCATGGGGCCCGCAAGGCTAACCCCCGCTCTAGCGGGGAAAATGGCCTTAAAACGATCATTCAGTCATTTATTGTTAGTCCACTTATCTACAATTTATTCTGTACAGTTTTTCAAAGTATTGTTTATAGTTGGAAAAGAGTGAACTTGAATGAAATAAACTCTTTATATACACCCTGGGAATATGAAAAAATATAATATTACACAACAGTTCGTTTCTTAGGCCCCTGTCACACATAGGCGGATATTTAGGCGACTACCGGCGACTGCCGGCGATCAAGATTTTTCGGCGACTACTGGCGATTTCGGGCGGTCAAATATGGTCAGGCGGCAGTATGGCGACTGCAGGCGGCCACATTGCGACTGCATTGCGACGACGCCCCGAGTGGGATGGCGACTGTTGAAGATCGACGACGACTGCATTGCGGTTGCACGGCGGCAGCGTGGCGACAGTCTGGCGGCTAGATTACGACCGATGGCGGATCGCGGCGACTGCATTGGGCCCGGATGGCGGTTTACTCCAACGTCCGCAAGACTGCAATAAGACCGCCGGCGATTGGAGACGATTCACACAACTTTTTAAATCTTTATTTCTCTATTTTATATTTCACTTTATTCATTTCAATGATGTATGACATGAAGCATAAAGATGTTTGATGTACAATAAGAAAGTTAATAAAGATGTATCATTGTAATGTAATAATCAAACTTTTCTGCAGGGCGAGAGAATGGAAATAAAGTCCAACAAATTATTTCCACTGGTCCCAAGTCCCATAAATAAAATTTCCAAAGGACCAAAGTCCCAAAAATAAAGTTCCCAAAAGTCCCAAGTCCAAACAATAAAGCCATATCCTTGTTGGCACCACAGGACCTCACTCCACGGAGACCCTCACACCATCCTGTCTTGCCATGGAATCGTGGTATGTCGTAATGCAGTCGCCAGGCAGTCGTATCTCTGTCGCCAATGGCCGTAACTCGGCCGCCACTGGTCCTACTGCTGTCGTCGTCAGTCTCCCATAGCCGCAGGGGAGACGTGGCAGTTCTTCTGTAGTCGATATGCAGCCGCAACAGTGTCGGCCCGTAGTCGGGAAGATGCCGCAGGAAGGCCGTATGGCATTCGCATCTCTGCCGTGCTAGCTGGTGGGGCGATGCAGGGGCGATTGCGGAAGACTATGAGCGACTGGGTTGCGGCCGCTTTACGGTCTTATTACGGATACTGACGACAGCATGGCGGTTCCATCATGACAGCATGGCGGATTCTTTTTGAGGACGACTGAGCACGCCGTTTTTAAACATTCAAAAAAATATTTGGCCCCTTTGCGGCTCTTGCCGACTGCAGCCGACCTGGGGAGGATAACCACGACTACAGAAGACCGTCTATTACGGTCATTACGATTGTCGGCGGGTGGTGGCGATTTTTCCAGTCGCCAGTAGTCGCCGACAAATCCGCCTATGTGTGACGTAGGCTTTAACTTCAGTATTCACAACTTTGCTGTAATTTTACGAAGTAATATTATAAATAACTAACGCCCTCGTAGGGAACCCAACCGTCCCTCATCTCCAACTCTCTTAACTCGCTCCTCTCACTGTCAACACATCACGTCCGACAACGACTCATCCAGCGACTCTTTGATGGCGCCGATGCAGTGGGCAATGTTGAAATCCTTCCAACACTACCCGATGGTGAGCCCTGGAAATCAATGTACTCAATTTTTACCCATTTTTCCCCATTTGCCAATTTCAAAACAGCTATTAGAAAACATTTCGCTGATTTTCTCACCTTTTGCTGCAACCGAGATTTAAACCATCTTAGCGACTACGAAAAATTTAATCAGATGATGAATTAGAGTTGAGAAAAAGCCATGAGAGAGTCAGAAAGTGTGAGCCTAACGAAAGACTTGTAAGGCTTTCAGAGCAAACAAAATGGTGATAATTTGTTTTTGAAGCCCCTCCCTCAATGGGGGAAGCCGCTCCCTCAACGGGGAAAGCCCCACCCATTAACGGGCACCAGACAGACAGACCTACTGGAGGAGATCATCACAGTGAATTCTGAACAAATTCCAAATTTTTGCCCATTTTTCTCCATTTTGCCAATTTCTTCCAATTTTTCCCATTTTGCCAATTGCTGCCAGTGCCCTCACAGATCGTTCCTATCCATTCAGTAATTGACTTTTTCCTGACAAAGTTAACATTTAAATATGGAAGTTTCACTATTTTCAAAGCAACAAAATGTTATCCTTTTGTTGTATTTTTGTTGTTGTTGTTAAAGCATGTATAGTTTAACACAAACCCGATACAAGGCAAACGGTGGTTATGCAGGGAGAGAGTCGGATTCAGCACGGTGTGTACATTTGTTTGTAAATGATAGGAAATCAATATACACATTATTCAGGTAAAAATAAATACCTGAGAGATTGGATAAATATATCACTGAGAAAGGAATCATGACAACAGCTTTCGGATCATATAATCTCCACGGCTTCCCAGTGGGAACTTCACACCTATTAATCAAAAAGATGAGAATGGTAAAAACAAAACAAGAAGGTAAAGCCATTTTTCAATACCGAACACCACAAGGAAAGTAACTCAAGTAAACACAGGCCTACTGTAGGGAATTTCATTTCAAGGAATTTGAAGGAAACGCAAACAGTAGAGTGGTTTGTTTTGAAAGCCGATAATCCACAACACTAGCTTGTAATCCAAAAATAGCCCATGTCTGCCAGTCACGTGGGTTTAAAATGTTTTTCAGGATTGTTTGACACAGGTGAGTGACACAGACTCGAGACTCGACCTGTTAGTCTTGGTGCTACATGCTATCAGAAACAAGATTTGAGCGACTCCTTGTATCGCGCAATATAAATAATCATTATATGTGCACACAATAAAAATAATCATTATCTGTGCATACAACATAAATAATCATTCTCTGTGCACACAATATAAATAATCATTATCTGTGCACACAATATAAATAATCATAATCTGTGCACACAATATAAATAATCATTATCTGTGCACACAATATAAATAAGCATTATCTGTGCACACAATATAAATAATCGTTATCTGTGCACGCAATATAAATAATCATTATTTGTGCACGCAATATAAATAATCATTATCTGTGTACACAATATAAATAATCATTATCTGTGCACGCAATATAAATAATCATTATCTGTGCACACAATATAAATAATCATGATCTGTGCACACAACATAAATAATCATTATCTGTGCACACAATATAAATAATCATTATTTGTGCACGCAACATAAATAATCATTATCTGTGCACACAATATAAATAATCATTATCTGTGCACGCAATATAAATAATCATTATCTGTGCACTCAATATCAATAATCATTATCTGTACAGTGTACACGCAATATAAATAATCATTATCTGTGCACACAATATAAATAATCATTATCTGTGCATGCAATATAAATAATCATTATCTGTGCACACAATATAAATAATCATTATCTGTGCATGCAATATAAATAATCGTTATCTGTGCACACAATATAAATAATCGTTATCTGTGCACACAATATAAAAAATGATTATCTGTGCACACAATATAAATAATCATTGTCTGTGCATGCAATATAAATTATCATATCTCTGCACGCAATATGTATTCATCGTTATCTGCACACACAATATAAATAATCATTATTTGTGCACACAATATAAATAATCATGATCTGTGCACACAATATAAATAATCATTATTTGTGCATGCAATATAAATAATCATTATCTGTGCACACAATATAAATAATCATTATCTGTGCACACAATATAAATAATCATTATCTGTGCGCACAATATAAATAATCATTATCTGTGCACACAATATAAATAATCATTATCTGTGCGCACAATATAAATAATCATTATCTGTGCACACAATATAAATAATCATTATCTGTGCATGCAATATAAATAATCATTATCTGTGCATGCAATATAAATAATCATTATCTGTGCATGCAATATAAATAATCATGATCTTTGATTGGCAGTCCTGCTCATTAAACAGTTCATGTGTCTGGGCGATTGGCAGTCCTTGTCACTTTGTGTGTGTGTGTCCTGTGTTTTGTCCACCCGCCCCTCTCTGCCGCCATCACGGTGCAGTATCCTGACAATCAGCAGCTTCCAAGCAGCGCAAAGAGAGAAAGTGAAAACGTGAGAGAAAGACATAAAGACAGAGACAAAGACATTTTCATTTGATTATTTTAGCATTTGTTAAATTTACATTTCCCCTTTACAATAACGAGCCCTGAATTGGAAGAAATGTTCTTTTGAAAAAGAAAGACACCAATGCGGCCAATTTTTGTTTTCCTCCTCTTTGTGTTCGGTGTATGTAATGTGCTGCTTGTGTTCATGCCATTTAGCAGAGGTAATTGCTGTGCCATCACGTGACTATATTTACTCCAACGCACGAAGCCAAAAGTGATTTTAAGCAATCGGGTCACTTCGTCTGTCCCTCGGTCTGTCTACAGACATCAGTCTTTCATGAAGGAACTACTTAATTTAAATTGCAATTTATATTTTGAACTCTGTATTGGAACATGAATCGGAAAACAAACCTATTATAGCCCAGCAGATATGTGAAAAAATTGTGCTTTTGGTGATACAAGCATGAAATTTTGAACACTGATAGAGCATACTACTAGGAAGATTTTTGGATATAGGGGCATTCAAATCTTTTCCTAGGGACAAAATGGCGGCCATTTTAAAAATGGCCGTTTACGGATAATAAGATACACAGTACCGATGTCTATAAAACTAGATTTACTTATTGCTCAAGCACACCTATGATGTTTTTTTCACGTAAACAGGTTGTAAGATCATAATTAAATGTCAACAAACTCACATAACATTTATTTGGTCCTTATTCTTTACAAAAATAATTACTTTTTGAGCTATTTTGAGCAAACTCCAGAAACACAATGGAAATGAAGTGAAAATGCCACATTAACGCTGTGGAAGTGACTTTCACTATAAAACAGTCTACAAAACAGTCTTCCACATGTTTGTGTATATGTAACAGGTGTGTTATTCCTCCTGTATACTATCGTGTGCACTCCCCTGCACAGTGACACAGAGCTGAGCACTGGAGTGCGGCCTTAACACACTTGCACTGTTTCCTGCAACCCTTCTTGCATCCACATCTAATCAATTGTCGGCATGCCTCAGTTGCCTCTGTGAGGGTTGTCCAATATATCCCCCAGCCGTTATTACTCTGTTTCCAACCCCATTCACTTGGCGATGGGAGCTCAGGTGCGCAAATCATCATCTGGCCCCAACAAAAGCCGGCTTGGTAGGCAGCTCTCTTGATGTGTTGTCTGAGGGCTTCTTGCGTTGGTGGGATAGCCTCTATTGATCTACCAGTCTGGGTGAAGAGATGCTTGCGGGCATCGTTAACATGTTCCTGGCTGCTTGTTCGATCGTAGAGCAGAACAACAAAACGCTCCAGTGGATCCATGTTGTCATTTGCAGTTGAAATGGTTGGTGTGGCAGCCAGTGCGCAGAAAGCTGAGGTGACCTCATCATAGGCTTTCCATGTTTCCCATGCTGTTTTCTTCCCCCTTCCGCCGAAGCAGGACACGGTGTCACAACCAGTGAAGGCGTGGAAGAATGGCAACCCTCGGCACTTGTTTGGTCCCAGTGCCACAGCCATCTCGTGAGCTGCCAAGTGCCTGAAATTCTTCCCTGTGCCAAAAGCAACCCAGAGTTCATCGATGTCAAGATATCCAGTTGCTGCCACTGCAAGGATCAAAACATCTGTGTCCACTGTGCGGATTGACACCTTGGTATAGCCCTGTCTGACTGCATCTTGGACATGGAGTAGTATCCTTGTATCTGCCTCCTCGTGACTACACGGGGAAAGACCAGTAACATCTCGTGGCTGTGTACAAAAAACTTCTTTGTGGTTTGTGGTGACGATTTGCTTGTCAGTCTCAATGTTTGCTATCCTCGTTGCTAGAAAGTCAAACAACTCCACCTTGTTCTCGTCTATGCGAAGGAAGGCCTGCCAGTTTCGAGGGATGGAACTAGATGGCTCAACTCGTCTCCTGGTGCCTTTACCCCTCGTCTTCCTGGTGTCGGCTTTCAAACTGTCTGGGAAATATTCATCCCAGATAATATCAACCCTGCTCTTATTTTGTATCTGAGATGTGATGTATGGCAAGAATACTAGTGATGCATACTCAGAGAAGGTCTTCGCATTACGAGGTGCCAGCATGTTCACGATGGCTGCTCCATCCAGGATCATGACTTCAACAGGGGGGCTTACATCCTCATTTTCCCGTGAGGTGATCAGATCTTCTAAGCACCCAACCAGATCAGACTTGGTTCCAAGCCGGATTTTGCCCATTTGTGACAATGCAGGGGGACAAGCTTGGTTTTCATGTGCAAAGAATTCATCAAGATCTCCATTCCGTGTCTGGGATGCAATAAACAGCCTGGAGAACAGAACGCAGTCATTCTTCAGAGATACCACCTTCAACTCTGTTCTTGACTTCTCTCTGACTGGGGGTCGGCTGAAGAGAGGGAGATTGTTTCTTTTTATTGGGTCAGTGATAGGCTTTGTCTGATGTACAAGCCTCTCGTTCACATATGTGTCATACTGTTCTTTTCCCAGCTTCTCGATCTGGTAAAGGGTGTTGATGACTGCTGGGTCTGCCAGGTCTCTGCTGTCTAGCACCAAGAGATCTTTGCTGTCATCACAGAATGGGTTCCCCATCTCTCCTATGACACGGGTGAGTGCTCTCATCTCGAGCAAAGGCTACCTGCGTGTGCTTTGTCTGTTCATGGTGTTTTAGTTCAGTTTTCCTAATTCTTTTTTCTGTTGTGGCCTCGAACTTATAGATCAGTTTGGCCATCTCTGGACCAGACACCATCCATCGGCGCAAAGCTGCAGCATTCTCCGTAAGACCTACAGCCCCTCCATCACCTTTCACCAATGCATTATTTTGCTCGTGTGCCTGGTCTAAGGCTATGGCAGAGAATGCACGTGTAGTCTTCTTCATGGTGAAGTTTCCTGCCAGAAACTGTGCGTATACAGTTGGATGCTTTGTTGCAAGTGTCACCATGTCGCGCAAGTGAACTGGGATCCACCTGGCATAGTTTGTATGTCCCAAGGCGAAGAACCATGGTACAAGCTTGGTCAGAGCATCAGTGTACAGTTGGAAGTTTCCTTCACGGACGGATCTCACATAGATCAGGACTGCCAGTTCTAGCTGCATAATTAGGAACCAGAACTGAAACTGTGGACTTGCATTGGCTTGTTCACTGCACCAGTCATCTAGTGGTATCGTATCCTGCCCCTCATCTAGTCCACTGGTGTACTGGCTGTAGGCTTCCTTCAGGAGAAGATAGAGAGTACTGGCTGTGACTTGGTGTGCTCGTCGTGTGCGTGTCACATGGGTCACTTTCAGGAAGGAATCAGCAGTACCACTTGTAGCAACCCCTGCAAGCATCAGAACGCCTGTCCACCCACTGCTATCCAGAAGGTCACCGAGGGTTTTCCATGCTGCCATCTCAATATGGAGTCCACCAAAGACCATGACGAAGTGATCTTCTCCGTGTGTTTCTGGCCATCTCCATTGGATCTGTTTGGCAAGTGTGTACAGTGGCTGATCAAGTGTGATTACAGGGATCTGACCTGGATTCAGAATATCGATTGCTTTCTTGATGACATCCATGGAGTGACGAATCATTGCCACAGATTTTGCCTGGTCATAGAAGAGAGGCAGCAATGAAGTTAAGGCCACACTACACTCTGGTTCTTCTGGAATAGACTGCTTGCTGGCATGGTATCCAGCCCATGATACTGTCTCGTCTCCCTTAAGTGGTGTGTCAGATAGCACTGTCTTCTCCATCTGCTCCAGCCACCTGTCAAAATGCAAGATAATGAACACAATTAAGAACAAACAAGTCCACACAAGTTAACAAGTCTTGGTTATTTAGGTACACATATAACTGTCCACAGTTCAAACACAATAATCAGTTAACTGTACTCAATCTGCATTGCTTCAGGGATGAGTTGGCAGTTGCTTTTGTTGGGACCCGCTAGCTTGGGTACAGGTGGGTCACATTTACCCAGAACAACAGGAGGTACGATGGTGTATGACTGTGGCAGGTGTGCATCTGTTGTTGATGTGTCATCTGGGTTTACCCGTTGAACTCCACGGCTATCGCTATTTGGGTGCTGGAAAAGTGAAATGCCAGTGCCATGGAAGGAGTCGTGGGCACTTGTTGAACTGGGGTTATGATCAATGTTATCCACTGCCCCAGTTGTGAAGAGGTCACTTTTTAGCTCAGGGGGGCAAACTGTACCCTCATTTTGGAAGAAACGGCAGATTCTGTTCCCCAAGTCCGTGGAGATGCTAAGCACCCTGTCATAGGAGATCGAGAGACCCAGGTTGAACATAGTATCAACCAGGTCTCTTTTTCGAGTCTTTGTGTGGATAAGGGTGCCCAGGTACACAGGCAGGGGAGTCTCCCGATTGTGACTGTGCCTCGTGGACGTGGTAGTACTGCTACTCTCTCTGCGGCGTGAGTAACTGTTGAACATAAGGAGTTGTGAGATTGTGAGAGTAGGTGTTGATACCGACGAGTGGCTTGACTGCTCTTGGATGTTAGGACCATTCAAGATCATAGAAACTAGTGATACAAGCGAATTAGGTACCGAATGTTCTTGGCAGTGGGCTTCAAATGAACCACTAAATGTTGAGTTCATTTTCAACATGTCTCTACGAACTATATTTGCGGCTCTAGCAAGACAAACTCCATCACTGTCAGTGTCGTGATCACATGCCTTCTGAAGGGCTGAGCCAACATCCTGGTTGAAAGCAAGCAGAATATCTCGACCGGACATGTGCTCCTCTAGGTCTGGAAAATATGTCATGATTCGATCTTTGAGTTTGGTGGAGTGGACACGCCTGGTCAAGACTGTTCCAAGCTGTTCCAGCCTGGTGGTGTATAGTCTTGCTAGGTCTACCAGCTTGAACACTGGTGTCACAAGAGCATCTGTGCGGGCATCATCGATGTAGGACACTAGCTCTCCAAGTGCTATACCGTGATTGATATCATCTTGTTCATTCAGTGTTGTGCTTGTGGCCCTTGCTTTGTTATAAAGTGACACCAGACACTTCACGTGGTACTGTGCATCTTGTGCTATAAGGTCACCTGCACTCAGTTTAGCAAGAAGTGCCTGATCTCCTAGTTTCAGGGCAGCTGTCCTGACATGTTTATCGAGGTCGAAGGTGGAAGCTTTTCGCAGAGAATTAGTACCCGCTGGTTTGTCACAAAAGAAACACTTTTCAGGCTGTGGCTGTGTGTGGTCTACATGTACTCTGTGACGGGTGTACTTTCTTGAGACACTTGCGGTTTCTTCACTAGACGTTTCTCTTTTTTGTGCCCGATGCAGTTCAGTTTTGTTGTATTTCAGTCTGCATGAATCATGCCACTTAGCCTTGTGGCTCTGGAAGGTTGACTGGATACCTTCACCATCGTCCAGGCGGGACAGTTCTAGAGATTTTGGCAGGCAGCCCATCTGGCTGAAGGTTAGGAGATAATCTGCAAGAGTTTGGTATCCGGACCCTGTGGTTCGCTTGGAATCAGCTGGACAGGCAAGGGCCTCATCGGTGACCTCCTGACATAACACACACTTCTCCCAATCTGTCAGATAAGGCATGTTTGTTCCAGATGTACTAGGGCTTTGGGGGTCTAATAGCTTGAAATTTTTGTTGGCCATTGTCAATTAAGCATTATCCACCACCACCATCCAATCAATATACAAATTGGGAACCAAATCTAGGTAGCTACTACAGTCAATGAGCGAAGGTGCAGTGCAGTCGAGTTATCATCTGAAAAAGAAATACATACATTATCTATCTATAATTCCAGTAATCTCTGTGTGTATGTTTGTATGTATGTATGTATGTATGTATGTATGTTTGTCTGTGACCGCTGTTTCTCGACAACTACCGGTCCGATATACTTGAAACTTGCCAGGTATATTGCTGGGGACCCGAGGATGTGCCTTTTCAAGGTTTCATATTAATCGGACAAGTAGTTACCGAGCTATGTCCAAAAAACGATTCAACCAATCAGAGAGCAGCGAGCTATCACGTGTGCCGAACGTGCCGAACAGACTCTGCCTCGGACGGCACATTTGAGAGCGTATTCATTTATTTCACGTTGGCAAACTATGTTGGCGTTAAACTATGTTTTAAAACTAATTAAAACTAATTTGCGATTCATCGTAACTGCGATTTGCGACCTTCCGGACAGTGAAGACTTCACTTCCGGCAGCCAATCACAGAACGAGCCGAGCCGAGCGCGTGCGCCATTACGGTTCGTAATTCGATTTCTTCCGGAGAAAATAATAATTTCTCGATTTTTTATGCGCATTATTTCTCCCAATTCAGTCAGAGCGAAGGGCGGAAGCGAAGAGCGTTGTTTTTTTTGTTTACGGGCGTACGGGCGGGGTAGAGCGTACGGGTAGCGTTTTTTTTTTTTTTGGCAAGGAACGGGCACCCACGTACGGGCATGCCCTAGTTATCATAAATATAGTAATTCGCTTTCGTAACTTTTCACTAGCCTTGCATTGTTCCTTATAGTCACCTAGTCTATGATAGGAAAGTTCATAAAGCTACATCAAAGTTGTTCATATAAAGGTATTGAACCAAAATTACACCCAGGAGAAATCAGATAGTCATGCAAAGTTAAATAATTAAACCGCTAGACCAGTCCTGTCTATTGCAATGGTAAACCATTTGTTCTGCCCCTTATAGGCCACCGTAGATTCCAATTTTGAACCCAGTATGAAGGTATTGCATAGCATGTACATGACAATTTATAATATGCTCATTACATTGTGTTTCAATAGCAGCACAAATGACAAGTCTGAAATAATAGGTAAATATGTCCTTCTTAGCCGCCATTTTGTAAAATGGCCGCCATTTTGGGCCAAGGAGAAATCTGGAATGCCCCTACATCCAAATTTCACTGTAAGGGTATGCCCTAACTGTGTGCCAAGTTTCATGCTTGTATCATCAAAGGCACAATTCTACCACAATTCTTCACATATCTGCCGGACTATTAGGCTATGAGCCAGACCCCCCAAATTGACCGGTCGGTACCATACAGATGGAGTGATTTTTATTTTATATTTTTGTGATTTTTAGCGATAGCAGTTGACCGGCTCATTGTGATTTTTAGCAAGATATATGTCCCTAGATATGAAAAAAAAGTGATAGCAGTGTATAACTCTCGGCCATCTCTGTGTTATCACCCGAAATATTATTATACGCCCGCTTCGCTTCGCCAAAACATGTGATATTTGCTAAAATTGGAATAAATATGTTTTTAAGGACCACAGAGTGCCGAGATCGAGATCGAGATCGTATTTGTTCGAGAGATCATGATAAACCTAGAGTGTGGAGCAAGTTTGCATGCATTGTGAAATATAATGTAGCTGATGTTACAAGCCTACTTTAGGATACTAGCTAATACCAAAAATTACACTGAGATACCAAAAGTAGGAGACGAATAAACCTAAAATGTTCAAAAGCTATGTTTCGTTCCAAAATATCAAAATTAGGGGGTATGGTTGAACATATTTTGAACTTTGCCAAAATATGTGCCCCAAACAACCACCATATTACAAAGTAATGATATATTCCAATGCAGTGGTTCCTTGCGAAGATTTTGAGGGGTCAAATGTTACTCTGGGAGTTTTCATTTTTGAAATATTGACAAAAATGTACAATGTGAATTCTGAACTCGAAGCGATTTCGACCACTTTTTCACTAAATTTAACATATGTTTTGTCATTATATCAATATTTTGATAAATAACCCCCACAAATGTTCTATATTTATATTTTATATATTAGTTGACATCCAGTATGCAAATTATTGGCACTCTGTGGTCCTTAAAAACATATTTATTCCAATTTTAGCAAATATCACATTTTTTGGCGAAGCGAAGCGGGCGCATAATAATATTTCGGGTGATAACACAGAGATGGCCGAGAGTTATACACTGCTATCACTTTTTTTTCATATCTAGGGACATATATCTTGCTAAAAATCACAATGAGCCTTACTCCATCTGTATGGTACCGACCAACCCCCTTGGCTCATAGCCTATATGGTTTATTAGTACTTCGGCTCTGAATTTGGCAAATTGTAAGGAATGTCGTCCGACCGCGCATGCGCACAGAGGAAGGAGTGATGTCATTGTTTTTGTCTGTCTTCTTGTTTGGCAGCCAAACAAAATTGAAAATCATTTTAAAGAGGAAACTTACTGTCTTTAGGGACATGCTAAAGAACACAAACAACAGGCATGAATAACTAATTAAACGTGTTAAATAAGGTGGTGTAAAAGACCATACATCAACGGCAGGAAACTTCACAAAAAAGTTTTCCATTTTTTTTGTACAACCTTTAAAACTTTTATTTTATTTCAATTGGATTATATACTTGAACACGAGAACACAAATCACATTGTTGGCACTTCCAAATACCTCCAGTTTATCAGTACTTTGGGGCAAATATTACGACATTTTACACATCTCGACCAATAAAATTTGCCGCTCGTGTCTGCGTTGGGGAATATCGAGATTCAGACAAAATGGCGGCAAAATATGAAAACGATATGGTGCTCCAACGGAAAACATGAGTTTAAAAGACACTTCTACGTCCTTTTTCTCAAGAGTGAGTGGAGTCCGGTGCCATTTGAACTCTCCAGTTACCCTCGCCTGAGGCGAGGACATTGCATTTGAGTCCGTTTGTCTGTCTGTCTGTCTGTCTGTCTGTCCGCACAGAATAAATATGATTTTCCCTGCAACCATTGGTCTGATCGACAGGACATTTTCACCATAGGTGCAACTCCACCTGTAGAAAGGCAGCAGCTCTGCCTTTGACACATCCGTCCAGAGAGAGCACACTGTTCCAGAAGTGCTGGTCTTTGCCTCGGTGTTCATTGGCAAACGTTAGTCTTGCCCTGATGTTCTTTCTGGAGAGGAAATCCTCTCCAAGAGGTTCTGTCCGATTTGGCGAGATCTCGCGAGATCATGGCGAGGTCACGTCTTTTCGAAGCTGTCCCATGCGCTCACGCTTTCGAAGCTAAGTGATTTTTCTCAATTGTGGTTTTGTCGAGACTGTATCTATCTTTCGGTGCATGTACCTATAGCGTATCTTTTGGAAAATTTTCGGTGCTAATTTTTCGTACATGTATACACAATCGTCGGTGAATGCGTATCGAGTATTCTGCGGCCTAGTTCTCGTAGGCTTGGCTACCGTACCGTCTCCGACCTTGTGGTTTTGTTTTTCTCAGCGATTCGTCGAATCCGCTGCAATTATTTTCGTTCACTGTTGCGTCCCAGTCGTTCACCCCGTACCTCCTTGTTTAATATCTCTGCTCACAAAAAAAAAAAAAAAACCCCAAAAAAATATTTCCTTCCCAGGTCTTATTCGTTTATTTGTTGTTCTTATATGTTCGTTCGTTCTTAGTACGCGATCACGTGGTGATAAATGTATAATCTCTCCCCTGAACAACTATTTTCTCTCATATATTATAACAACCTTTTCTTCTTTTCCTACAAAAGGATGCTTTCGTCTTGCTCACCAAATCTATTCATTCCAAAAAATATATATAATACCATCTCTTACAGTTCCTCCTTTCTACATTCCCTAAACTATCCAGAACTCCACCCCTCCTTCAGTGTCCTCAAACGTATTTTTGACTCGAAGGTCTCAAACTCATTTTGCAAAAAATGTTCGTTTCCCATGAATCGTACACTTTCTAAAATCCAATCTCACCCCTCCCCTCCAAATCTTCCCCATCACCCCTTCCCTCAAAAACTTCCCCATCATCCCTCCCCTTCAAAACTTGCCCATCACCCCTCCCCTCCAAATCCACCCCCTTGCCCCTCCCCTCCAAATCTTCCCCATCACCCATCTCTTTCAAATATTCCCCCTTGCCCCTCCCCTCCAAATCTTCCCCATCACCCATCTCTTTCAAATCTTCCCCCTTGCCCCTTCCCTCCCCTCCCTCCTAAACACCCCCCACACCCCTCCCCTCCGATACTCTCCCTCGCTCCTCCCCTCCGAGACTCCCCTCTCACCCCTCCTCAAAGCATCCTCCCTGCTTCTTCCCCCTTCCAACTTTCACCTTCATCTCCCCCAACCTTCTGCCTCGCTCTTCCCCCTCCTCAAATAACACCTCACTGTGCCTCACCCAATCTCCATCAAACCTTTTGTCCACCCCATTCTTCCCTTTCTCCAAGCTATTCTGAAATCTCTGAAATCTCTGACACACCTTCAACAGCTCTCCCTACCTCTTCCTCCTCTTCCACATCTTACCCTACCCCTCCCCCCCCTGTTCTGGACCCGATGTTCCCCCTTCCTCTTCATTAACGGTATGGACCTCAAACATCCGGGGCCTCCGCTCAAACTTGACTGATCTCTCCATACAGGTTGCTTCTGACAAACCAGATGTGATCTGCTTAACAGAAACTTTCCTCCTTCATGATGTCTCTGATGCCTTGGTATCTCTCCCAGGTTACTCCCTCCTCCGGTATGATAGACCTGAGCCTCGTCCTGGAGGTGGGGTTGCTATCTTTATAAAAAACTCTCTTCCTCACTCGCCCTCCACTGCCCTCTCTCCACCTCACCCCCAGGAATACCTTTGGCTACGGCTTCCCCTTCGCTCCCACCTTGTGTTCATATGTGTGTTGTACCGTCCACCAAACAGCGATGACTCCATCTACATCTCGCTGTCTGATAATATGGACCAACTTCTATCTACCCATCCCAACTCTCTCTTCCTCATATGTGGTGATTTCAATTGTCACCATGCCAGTTGCCTGGGTGTGGGTACCTCTCTCACCAGCCACGGCTCTTCAGCAAAGGACTTCTGCGACTCACTAGGACTGATACAATCTGTCAATTTCCCAACCCGGATCTCAGTCAACGGAGCATCTTCTCTTC
The DNA here is from genome assembly GCF_964187855.1 of Myxine glutinosa. Taxonomy (NCBI): domain Eukaryota; kingdom Metazoa; phylum Chordata; class Myxini; order Myxiniformes; family Myxinidae; genus Myxine; species Myxine glutinosa. The sequence continues at coordinate 87,968,616 of NC_136271.1, read as the reverse complement.
TGGATTTGGTTATGACAAACTTCCCTGAAAATGTCTGCTGCTCTTCTTCTGCTCCAATCGGCTCATCTGATCATGTGCTTGTCAAAGTGGACATCTCTCTGACCATTCTCAGAGAGCCTCCTCAGCGTCGACGAGTCTGGCATTTCACTCAGGCCAACTGGCACGGTCTTCAAGCAGCCATCAATCATCTGGACTGGTCTCCCATCTCTACCGCCTCTGACATCAACTCATCCTGGGAATTCTTTCAAAGTAAATTGCTCTCTCTCATGCACAGATTTATCCCATCTCGTCTTCAGTTGTCATACCCTTCCTCCCGTTCATGGTACACGGAATCTTGTGGTGAGGCTGTTGCCCTGAAACAACTTGCTTTCGTCTCCCGGAAAGCAAATCCAACGGAAGGAAATCTCATTTCCTTTCACAAAGCCCGAAACAAGTGTGTGTCCACCCTCAGGAGAGCCAGGAAACAATATCTCACCGTTCTCAAGACCGAACTCTCTTGTCTGTCTCCCTCTTCCAAATCCTGGTGGCGTCTGGTCAAATCTGTTTCTGGTGTTTGTTCCCCCTCCATCCCCTCCCTCACCTCAAACGGCTTAACGCCTGACTCCGCACGTGAAAAAGCTGAATGCCTCAACTCTGTGTTTGCCTCTAAATCTTGTGTCCCAAACCCATCCCTCTCTGTACCCACCATACCCAGTCGTACCCAGCTGCTCCTGGACTCTGTGTCCTTTCCTCCTGACAAGGTGGAAAAGTTTCTGTCAACCCTCGACTCTGATTCTGCAACTGGTCCTGACGGCATCAGCCCACGGGTCCTAAAATCATGTCCTTCCGCTCTTTCACTCCCTCTTTCTGTTCTCTTCACCCTCTCCTTTGCTCAAGGTCATCTGCCATCTGCTTGGAAATCAGCCAACATCACCGCTTTGCACAAAAAAGGTGCAAAAACAGATCCCAGCAACAACAGACCAATCAGCCTTCTCCCAATTATCAGCAAAGTCATGGCATCCATCATTGCTTCAGATATGAAATCTTTCCTCTTCTCAAATGGCTTGATCTCTGATCATCAATTTGGTTTCAGACCTGGTCACTCTACTCTGGACATGCTGCTTCTGCTTTCTCAACAATGGATGGAGGTCCTCAACGCCAAACAGGAAATTAGAGCTGTCTCCCTTGACATTTCACGTGCCTTCGATACGGTCTGGCACCCTGCTCTGCTCACCAAACTCTCCTCCTTTGGTATCCATGGAAATCTCCACGCATGGCTGGCGGACTTCCTCTCTGGTCGTAGTCAACGTGTGGCCCTGAATGGGTTTCTCTCATCTCCTCCTCCTGTTCAGGCTGGAGTTCCCCAAGGTAGTGTTCTGGGCCCTGTGCTTTTCCTGGTCTTCATCAATGATCTCTCTGACTCTCTTGAAAATCCTCTCTATCTCTTTGCTGACGACTCTACTCTCTGTCGCTCCATTCCTCATCCCTCAGATCGGCAGACTGCAGCCTCCTCACTCTCTGCAGACCTGGACAAAATCACAGACTGGGCAAACAAATGGAACATGTCTTTCAATCCTGATAAATCTCACACTCTTACGATGTCTCTCCGAAAAGACCGACTGGAAAACCCTCCCATCCACTTTCTGAATAATCCTCTCCAAGAAGTTCTGTCACTCAAGCTTTTGGGTCTCACTATTTGCCATGATCTTTCCTGGGAAAACCACATTTCAAATCTGGCCTCCAAAGCCAGTCGCCGACTGGGCATCCTCCGTCGTGTGAAGTCCTTCCTTGACACACCTGAGCTCCTCACCACATACAAGGCTTTCATCCACAGCTCTATGGAATACTGCTCTCCCCTCTGGTCTGGTGCTCCTGCCTCACACCTAGCCCGTCTTCACGCTGTTGAAACCAAAGCGTTCAGAATCATTGGAATCTCCCGCGATGAAGCTAACTCCAAGGGCCTTTCACTCACTCACCGCAGGCAGGTTGGTGGTTTTTCCGTCTTCTACCGACTCCTCTCTGGCCTTGCCCCCCCAGCCCTCTCTGTGCTCTGTCCCCCAAATATTCCTACAGGTCGCACAAGATCTGCCTGCAACCCTCTTATGGTTAAACTGCCAAAATCAAGACTTTCTGCTCACCTTCACTCCTTCATTCCTCTTTTCTCCCGCCTCTGGAACAAACTCCCTCACTCTCTTCAATCCCACTCTACCCTCCAGGTCTTTAAAACAGCTGTTCACCACCATCTCTTATCCTCCCCCATCCAAAACCTTGATCTTTTCTACCCCCGCTAATTTCGGTCCCCATGTGTTTTATACCTCTCCCCCCCCCCACCCCCCTCCCCTTCCCACGCCTCCTGCCCCCAAGCCCTCTCCCTCCCACACTTCTCCCTGCTCTCAAATGTTGTGGTTGTGTGCTTCCCCTTCTCTCCCCATCTTGGCTTCCGCTCCCTCTTTTGTATATTTTGTTTGTCTGGTTGATTTGTTTGTGAAATAAATGTTAGCTCTTTCACGAGCCTCGATTCGGTATACAAAAAAAAAGAAAAAAAAAAAGAAAGGTATACTTCTGGCACACCTCCCATGTAGATCAAATTTGTGCAGCCTCTTTCTCATGGTAGACTCGTGCACTTTGACATCAACAGTGGCAAGAGCTACCATCAAAAGGTGACATTCTGGGGTTCTTAGAGACTTCTTTCAGCATCTTGCGGTCTGCTCTCGGGCTGAACTTGCTGGGGCGGCCTGGCCTGAACAAGTTGGCAGTTGTTTGGAATCTTCTCCACTTGTAGATGATCTTAAGGACAGTCGAATGATCGATTTCAAATTGTTTGGAGATCTTTTTAAATCCCTTCCCAGACTCGTCGGCATCTATAACCTTCTTTCTGAAGGCCTCAGAGAGCTCTTTTGATCTCGTCATGGTGACGCCGTGCACTTCAACAACAAAGAGCAAACCAAACGAAATGTCTGAGGTTTAAATAAGACAGGTTCCTCCAAGATACTCTCTAACGATGTTCTAATCATTTGCACCTGAGCTGGTGCACCTGATTCTAATTTTAGGTATTTGAAGTAGTGAAAAGTGTAGGGGTAACTTACTTTTTCCTCATGTGAAATTTGCATTTATGTTTATTTAAATTATACAATGGACTACAAAATGTAAATGTTTCATGATATTTGTGTTATTATATCACCTTTATCTCTCAATATTGTTGAAATGAAGATCAAATAGCTGTATGTTGAAATATGTTGAAAAAGTGAAAACTTTACATGGGGTGTACTTACTTTTTTATGTGACTATAAAACATAAAACATATGATAAAGGGAGCGGGAGACAAGATGGAGAGCAGGGACATCGGGAGATCTGTGGGAGGGAAAGGGTTTGGGGGGAAGAAGCATGGATAGAAGGAGGGGGGCGTGGGAGATGTTAAAAAACACATAGTAAAACTAGGACTTCCAGGAAAGAAGTTGGAATAAAAAAAAAAGTGGATCTGTGGTGAATTAACGGGGGTAAAAAAGATCAAGGTTTTGGATGGGAAAAGATAAGAGATGGTGGTGAACAGCTGTTTTAAAGACCTGGAGGGAGGAGTGGGATTGAAGAGAGTGTGGGAGTTTGTTCCAGAGGCGGGAGAAAAGAGGAATGAAAGAGGGAAGGTGAGCAGAGAGCCGAGATTTTGGCAGTTCTTGATTTTTTGAGATTTTTTTTTTTTTTTTTTTTTTTGTATACAAGATCGAGGCTCGTGAAAGAGCGAACATTAATCACACAGAAAGACAAACCGACACATAAAACATATAACATCGGGAGCGGTAGACAAGATGGGGAGAGAGGGGGAAGGACACAAACACAACATTTGAGAGCAGGGACCGAGAGACATGGAGACATCGAGAGATCTGAGAGAGGGCGAGGGCTTTGGGGGGGGGGGGGGGGCATGGGAAGGGGGCGGTGGGAGAGGTATAAAACATATGGACACTGCCAGGACTTCCAGGAAAGAAGTTGGAATTTCAAACAAGGTGGATCTGGGGTGAATTAGCGGGGGTAGAAAAGATCAAGGTTTTGGATGGGGGAAGATAAGAGATGGTGGTGAACAACTGTTTTAAAGACCTGGAGGGAGGAGTGGGATTGAAGGGAGTGAGGGAGTTTGTTCCAGAGGCGGGAGAAAAGAGGAATGAAAGAGTGAAGGTGAGCAGAGAGCCGAGATTTCGGCAGTTTAACCATCAGAGGGTTGCTGGCAGATCTTGTGCGACCTGTAGGAATATTTGGGGGACAGAGCACAGAGAGAGCTGGGGGTGCAAGGCCGGAGAGGAGTCGGTAGAAGACAGAAAGACCACCTACCTGCCTGCGGTGAGTGAGTGAAAGGCCCTCAGAGATAGCTTCATCGCGGGAGATTCCAATAATTCTGAAAGCTTTGGTTTCAACAGCGTGAAGCCGAGCTAGGTGTGAGGCAGGAGCACCGGCCCATAGGGGAGAACAGTATTCCATTGAGCTGCGGATGAAAGCCTTGTATGTGGTGAGGAGCTCAGGTGTGCCGAGGAAGGACTTCGCACGACGGAGGATGCCCAGTCGGCGACTGGCTTTGGAGGCCAGCTTGGAAATGTGGTTTTCCCAAGAAAGATCATGGCAGATAGTGAGACCCAAAATCTTGAGCGACAGAACTTCTTGGAGAGGATTGTTGAGAAAGTAGATGGGAGGGTTGTCCAGTCGATCTTTTCGGAGAGACATAGTAAGAGTGTGAGATTTGTCAGGATTGAAAGACATGTTCCACTTGTTTGACCAGTCTGTGATTTTGTCCAAGTCTTCAGAGAGTGAGGAGGCAGCAGACTGCCGATCTGAGGGAAGAGGAATGGAGCGGCAGAGAGTGGAGTCATCTGCAAAGAGATAGAGAGGATTTTCGAGAGAGTCAGAGAGATCATTGATGAAGACCAGAAAAAGCACGGGGCCCAGAACACTGCCTTGGGGAACTCCAGCCTGAACAGGAAGAGGAGATGAGAGAAACCCATTCAGGGCCACACGTTGACGACGACTAGAGAGGAAGTCCGCCAGCCATGCGTGGAGATTTCCATGGATACCAAAGGAGGAGAGTTTGGTGAGCAGAGCGGGGTGCCAGACCGTGTCGAAGGCACGTGATATGTCGAGGGAGACAGCTCTAATTTCCTGTTTGGCATTGAGGACCTCCATCCATTGTTGAGACAGCAGAAGCAGCATGTCCAGAGTAGAGTGACCTGGTCTGAAACCAAATTGATGATCAGAGATCAAGCCATTGGAGAAGAGGAAAGATTTCATATCCGAAGCAATGATGGATTCCATGACTTTGCTGATAATTGGGAGAAGGCTGATTGGTCTGTAGTTGCTAGGATCTGTTTTTGCACCTTTTTTGTGCAAAGCGGTGATGTTGGCTGATTTCCAAGCAGATGGCAGTTGACCTTGAGCAAAAGAGAGGGTGAAGAGAACAGAGAGAGGGTGAGATAGAGCAGCAGAGCAGGATTTTAGGACCCGTGGTCTGATGCCGTCGGGTCCAGTTGCAGAATCAGAGTCGAGGGTTGACAGAAACTTTTCCACCTTGTCAGGAGGAAAGGACACGGAGTCCAGGAGCAGCAGGGTACGACTGGGTATGGTGGGTACAGAGAGGGATGGGTTTGGGACACAAGATTTAGAGGCAAACACAGAGTTGAGGCATTCAGCTTTTTCACGTGCGGAGTCAGCTGTGTAGCCGTTTGAGGTAAGGGAGGGGATGGAGGGGGAACAAACACCAGAAACGGATTTGACCAGACGCCACCAGGATTTGGAAGAGGGAGACAGATAAGAGAGTTCGGTCTTGAGAACGGAGAGATATTGTTTCCTGGCTCTCCTGAGGGTGGACACACACTTGTTTCGGGCTTTGTGAAAGGAAATGAGATTTCCTTCCGTTGGATTTGCTTTCCAGGAGACGAAGGCAAGTTGTTTCTGGGCAACAGCCTCACCACAAGATTCCGTGTACCATGGACGGGAGGAAGGGTATGACAACTGAAGACGAGATGGGATAAATCTGTGCATGAGAGAGAGCAATTTACTTTGGAAGAATTCCCAGGATGAGTTGATGTCAGAGGTGGTAGAGATGGGAGACCAGTCCAGATGATTGATGGCTGCTTGAAGACCGTGCCAGTTGGCCTGAGTGAAATGCCAGACTCGTCGACGCTGAGCAGGCTCCCTGAGGATGGTCAGAGAGATGTCCACTTTAACAAGGACATGATCAGATGATCCGATCGGAGCAGAAGAAGAGCAGCAGACATTTTCAGGGAAGTTAGTCATAACCAAGTCCAGAAGAGAAGATGTTCCGTTGACTGAGATCCGGGTCGGGAAATTGACAGATTGTGTCAGTCCCAGTGAGTCGCAGAAGTCCTTTGCTGAAGAGCCATGGCTGGTGAGAGAGGTACCCACACCCAGCCAACTGGCATGGTGACAATTGAAATCACCACATATGAGGAAGAGAGAGTTGGGATGAGTAGATAGAAGTTGGTCCATATCATCAGACAGCGAGATGTAGATGGAGTCATCACTGTTTGGTGGACGGTACAACACACATATGAACAAGAGGTGGGAGCGAAGGGGAAGCCGTAACCAGAGGTATTCCTGGGGGTGAGGTGGAGAGAGTGCAGTGCAGGGCGAGTGAGGAAGAGAGTTTTTGATAAAGATAGCAACCCCGCCTCCAGGACGAGGCTCAGGTCTATCATACCGGAGGAGGGAGTATCCCGGGAGAGATACTATGGAATCAGAGACATCATAAAGGAGGAAAGTTTCTGTTAAGCAGATCACGTCTGGTTTGACAGAAGCAACCTGTATGGAGAGATCAGTTAAGTTTGAACGAAGGCCCCGGATGTTTGAGGTCCATACCGTTAATGAAGAGGAAGGGGGAGCATCAGATACAGAACAGGGGGGAGGAGGGGTAGGGTAAGATGTGGAAGAGGTGGAAGAGATAGGGAGAGCTGTTGAAGGTGTGTCAGAGATTTCAGAATAGCTCGGAGAAAGGGAAGGATGGGGCGGACAAAAGGTTTGATGGTGATTGGGTGAGCCACAATGAGGTGTTATTTGAGGAGGGGGAAGAGCGAGGCAGAAGGTTGGGGGAGATGGAGGTGAGAGTTTGAAGGGGGAAGAAGCGGGGAGGACGCTTTGAGGAGGGGGAGTGAGAGGGGGGAAATTGAGAAGCAATGAGGGTGGGGAGATTTGAAGGGGAGGGGTGAAGGGGGAGTTTGGGAGGGAAGGGACAAGGGGAGGGATTTGAAAGGGATGGGATATGGGGGAGATTTGGAGGGGAGGGGTGAGGCAGGAGTCTAGGAGGGGAGGGGCGAGGGGGCGTCTTGGCGGGGAGGGGTGAGGGGGTAGTTTAGGAGGGAGGGGGCAAGGGGGGAGATTTGAAAGGGATGGGTGATGGGGAAGATTTGGAGGGGAGGGGTGATGGGAAAGATTTGGAGGGGAGGGGTGAGATTGGATTTTTGAAAGTGTACGATTTATGGGAAACGAACATTTATTGCGAAATGAAATTTTGTTCTCAAACAAACAAACACACAAACATACAGAGAAACAGACAAATAGACAGGGGTGAAAACATAACCTCCATCCACCTTTGGTGGCTGAGGTAAAAGGTGAAACAAACCGGCTCTTCTTGCGGGTCACGCCGGTACAGGTAGAATGCCCCAGAATGTCCGACAATAAAACTGAAAACATGTTGAAGTGACTCTCTGAGCTTATTGTTCATGGAGGCAAAATAATTACATCACAATATAATTATTTCAATGGAATTCATTTCAATAGGGTAAAAAAATAAAAGGCAACAACACATATGGACAATTACATGTGTGTGTGCAGTGTACATATTATTATGCCTCCACCGACGAAATCACCGGAGACATGTTTCTGGGTTGTCCGTCCTTGATAGGTTTTCGTTACCGCGATAACTTGAGAACGGCTGAAGGGATCGAAGTCAACCTTGGTGTAGGTACGTATAATGAGGTAAAGATGAACGGATTCCATTTTGGGGTCAAGAGGTCAAAGGTCATGTGAGGTAAAAATCCTGTTACCGCGATAACTTGTGAACCAACGATGGGGATTTTGACCTTCAGTACTTGAGTGGCCCAGCCAAAGCCCAGACTTGAATCCCATGGAGAATCTGTGGAAACACTTGGGGATTGCTGTTTACCGATGCTCGCTTGAGAAAATCTGCGAGGAAGAATGGGACAAACTCCCCAAATCCGGACAAGACTCAAAGCTGATACAGACAAACCCAAGAAGAGTCGAAGCTGTAATCACTACCAAAGGCGCTTCCACGAAGTATTCACTCAGGGTGTTGAATACTTATGTAGATTAAATATTTCTGTAAATACATTATGTTAATATATTATAATTAATAATATTAATATTCAATTAAATATTTTAATATTAAATATTATTATTAAATTATAATATTAAATAATATTATAGCATGAAATATTATAATATTTGAATATTATAATATATTATCTATATAATAATAGCGTAAGGACTCGACTTTGTTATCCCTTTTACGCCGCACCCAGTGACCCGATGCCCACGGCACTAATGGATTTACGATCTACGAACCGCGCTCTTTGTTTATCACGTACAGCCATACTCGAAAAATCTGAATTAGCTGACGTTGGGCCCAAAAGCATCCGATTAACTACCGATACGACGCCATCTTACGACGCCATCGTATTGGCGTCTGCTGGGTGAAGGCGAAGCGAGCCGTCTGCTGATTGGACAGGCGAAGGCAAAAGCAAGCCGTCCACTGAGTGGACAATCCAGAGCATGCATTTGTGCCGGTGTCAGCGATCGTTGTTCATATACGCACTCTTCATTCTCATCTTTCTTCCTAACTCTTACTCGGACAAGCAAATCCCCTATGCCATCCATAATGGTACACTCTATCCATACACCACATCCTCCCTTCCGTGGATGTTCCACGAGTTACGGCTAGTTATACAGTAATATCATAATATTATAATATATATTTTAATATTATTATAATATTATAATATTATAATATTTCATAATTTCAATAATATTTCAAAATGTGGCTAACCCCCGCTCTAGCAGGGAAAATGGCCTTTAAAATGCATGTTGTTGTTGTATATTATAATATTAAATTATTAAAATAAATATTAATATAAAATTATAATATTAAATATATTATAATTAATATATTATTAATTATAATTAATAATAAATTTATGTAAATATACAAAATACCCATAATGTCAAAGTTAAATTATTTATAAAAAAAAATAATTCCACTTTGACATCATGGGTATTTTGTGTGGATCAGTGACAAAATATCTCAATTTAATCCATTTAAAATTCAGGCTCGAACAACAAAATGTGAGAAAGTCAAGGGGTGTGAATACTTTCTGAAAGCATTGTATGTGTGTGTGTGTATGTGTGTGCGTGTGTGTGTGTGTGTGTGTGTGTGTGTGTGTGTGTGTGTGTGTGTGTGTGTGTGTGTGTGTGTGTAGATTGCTCTTATTGTGCAGCATATGATTACACTTCCTGAGCAAATTACCTTAAAGGAGATGTGATGGATGTTACATCAGATTAAGCTCTTGTGAGAAGGGAGTTAATTACAAAGAAGTTCGGTGAATTAATGGTTTCAGTCAATAGGATGTGGATACAACACGCAGAGATATAATTGTCCAAATGGGCTTCTCACAAATTTGCTGGTGTATCCTTGCAAATGAAGACATTTCAATGTGATTTTTCAAGGAAATACGTGAAAACAAGCTGAGCAGAAGGCTATTTGGCCCATCACGTCTGCGAATTATCCACACCGCAATGCTCTCACATACCGTGGATCTTACCATTCGTGCAGGTAAGCCTGACCATAGTGAGCAGGGGATTTAGCCCGGGCAGCAGCACACAACGGCCTACTCATATCGACAGACCAGACTTCAACCCTCAACATCGACAGGAAGAGCAGGATTAACATTCCATTAAAATGAACGTTTGGCCCAAAAAAAAGCAATAAAAATCGCCATTAATTTCCCAACTTTTCTTGAAATCTGCCGAATGATGACCGCTCTTGAATTATGGAAAGGTGACATGTGCACCTTAAATGTGGATAAGCTCGCAAGGTAAGATTGAGCTGTCAACCTTCACTGAAAATGAACTTTTCAGAGTAAGACAAGGGCAATAACAGCACTGTTGACTTATCAAATTGGTTTGCTTAAATTCAGCCGTAGTTGGAGACCTGTTGGAGACACCTGCACTGTCTGTATCCGCTGCTCGGCATTCTCGGGACCTAAAGCTGGAGCTTATGCAACATGGCAACATGGATATTTTATAACTGCACATTGTATTCAGACTTCGATTCATCATTTATAATGCGACATTATAACAATGCAAATTTCCTTTGGTATTGCGAAACAATAATGTAAAATTTGCATGGACCAGAAGGCAATGGGCCAAGGTTGGTGGAGGCCTTAGTCCGCAACGCACCGGAATAGGCCGATCGAGCGAAGTGAGCGAAGAATCAAGGTGCAAGCCTCGGCATTTTAGGAGTTATGTGACTTGGTTGATATGAAAAAATAAATGAAAAAGCTTGTGAAATATAATGAGGGACAGCGGAAGTAATAATAATAATAATAATAATGCGTTAATTTTGTATAGCGCTTTTCAGGAAGCCCAAAGACGCTTTGACAGAGGACAAAACATAATGCATAGCAAAACATAAAAACAATTGCAAAAAACAAGAATCAATAGGGAAATATTTAAAGCAAAAGGAGGGAGAAGGAGAAGAGATAGTCAGGGGTTAAATGCTGTGGGTTGAATGTTGAATGCAGTGTTGAACAGGTGGGTCTTTATTGATGTTTTGAATGTGGTGAAAGTATGTAAGTACTTGAGTAAAACAGTCAATGGCCCTTGGGATACTGTGTGGGTGTCCGCAATGCTCTTTTCTTCACTCTACAGGTATTTGGCAGGAAGGTTGTGAGGTCACGCCACACCTGGGTTTCTGGATTCGCCTTCCACAGTATTTGAATCAAAAAATTGTCTTGATGCATCCAGGAAATGAAAGGTTCAAACAGTGAATTTCGCTTGTTTAACCGAATGATACAAATCTCACCTTTGCATGTTCATATCACTTCAAATATGTGCACATTATGTCCGTCAATAGAACAACCCAGCGTTTATGTTATTATTTACAAGTTCAAAATCGATAACACCCATCTTGACAGTACGGAAGTCGTTCAATGTCCATCTAATGCTCATGTGTCAAATTCGAGTCCAATCGCCGTTGCTAGGTGAGCGAATCGTGACGATTATAATGGCAATTGCTTTCCAGAGGAAGGTGGAGAAGGGGGGCAACAAATGCTGGAGAAGGAGGCAATGAATGCTGGAGAAGGGGGAAACAAATGCTTGAGAAGGAGGCAACAAATGTTGCAGAAGGAGGCAACAAATGTTGCAGAAGGGGGAAACAAATGCTTGAGGAAGCAACAAATGCTGGAGAAGGGGGCAACAAATGCAGGAGAAGGAGGAAATAAATGCTGGAGAAGGAAGCAGCAAATGCAGGAGAAGGAGGCAACAAATGCAGGAGAAGGAAGCAGCAAATGCAGGAGAAGGAGGCAACAAATGCTGGGGAAGGAGGAAACAAATGCTGGAGAAGGAAGCAGCAAATGCAGGAGAAGGAGGCAACAAATGCAGGAGAAGGGGGAAACAAATGCTGGAGAAGGAGGCAACAAATTCTGGAGAAGGAGTCAACAAATGCTGGAGAAGGAGGCAACAAATTCTGGAGAATGGGGAAACAAATGCTGGAGAAAGAGGCAACAAATGCTGGAGGAGGAGGCAACAAATGCTGGAGAGGGAGGAAACAAATTCTGGAGAAGGGGTAAACAAATGCTGGAGAAGGACGCAACAAATGCAGGAGAAGGAGGCACCAAATCCTGGAGAATGGGGCAACAAATGCTGGAGAAGGTGGAAACAAATGCTGGAGAAGGAGGCACCAAATGCTGGAGGAAGCAACAAATGCTGGAGAAGGTAGAAACAAATGCTGGAGAAGGAGGCACCAAATGCTGGAAGAAGCAACAAATGCTGGAGAAGGAGGCAATGAATGCAGGAGAAGGGGGAAAAATGCTGGAGAAGTAGGCAACAAATGCTTGAGAAGGGGGGCAACAAATGCTGGAGAAGTAGGCAACAAATGCTGGAGAAGGGGGAAAAATGCTGGAGAAGGGGTAAACAAATGCTGGAGAAGGGGTAAACAAATGCTGGAGAAGGAGGCAACAAATGCTTGAGAAGGAGGCAACAAATGCTGGAGAAGGGGGCAATGAATGCAGGAGAAGGGGGCAACAAATGCTGGAGAAGGAGGCAACAAATGCAGGAGAAGGGGGCAACAAATGCTGGAGAAGGAGGCAACAAATACTGGAGAAGGAGTCAACAAATGCTGGAGAAGGGGGAAACAAATGCTGAAAGTCAGCGAGCATGACATCGTGCATCACATGGTTTCAGAGTTATGACGTTTTTAAGCATAAACCTTTCAGCTCCTCCCTCATTTGTGATCCAAACGAGGGGACCCTTCACAGATATGTTCAGCATGTCAGTCTACTAAAATGTCCTTTTGGAATTTGCGATAGGTCACGTGGTTTGGCAGATATCGTGAATTAAACGAAAATATATATATTTTTAAAAGGATATCTCTTGAATCGCTTCATTGATCGACGTGAAACTTCATACTATAGTTGTAGTCATGAAGCGTAACAAGTGTGCAAAATTTCAAGATGATTGGATGTACGGTCTGGAAGCTAGAAGTTGTTATTGCGTGAAGAAGAAGAGGCTTCGAGTCTGGGCAATTAATTATTCATCACATGTACAGACATGCAGGCATCGTTTGACATGATCTCACAGGGTAATTTTAACCTTGTAGCGGTTACCGGGCACAATTCTCTTGTACCGGCCGGTGACGTAATCAGCAGGCGGTCACTCGGATTGCATACCACGCCCCGTTGAGAGGCGTGGCTTACTGTTTGAATTTGAAAGATATATTGCCGCTCGGCGTAGCCATTTTCAGTGCATTCGTGCCGAGCTCAGAATAAACAGCTCTGTGAAAATCAGCTCGTTGTCGCGTCCATATTGTTGGAGTTCGACATGAGACCACAGCTCCACATTGGTGACCTCTTTTACGAACACGGCAATGGAGTCGACCGTTGCTTTGAAACTCCCTGGCTTCTGGGAATCGCACGCGGCCATCTGGTTTGCCCAAGCGGAGTCCCAGTTCGCTCTGCGGCACATCACGGCGGACGAGATTCGCTTCCACCATGTGGTCTCTGCGCTAAACGCCGCCACCGCCTCCCGGGTCTTGAGCCTTCTACGGAGCCCGCCGACCGACGACAAGTATGGTGCACTCAAACGACTACTCCTCGGTACGTTTGACCTCACTGAGGCCGAACACGCGCGACAGCTCCTCGATCTGCCTGAGCTCGGGGAGGCTCGACCATCCGAGCGCATGGACCACATGCTCTCCCTGCTCGGCGAACACCGCCCAGATTTCCTCTTTCGCGAGCTGTTTCTCCGACAGCTACCCGGGCAGGTACGCTTAGCTTTGGCTAACTTGACAATCAAGGACCCTCGCGCCCTGGCTAAGGAAGCCGACAATTTTTTTTCAGCCGGGCAGCACTTCGGAGCGGCCGCCTGGAACCCTGGTCCGGCCGAGGCAACGCCCTCGCCACGACCGGCACTGCCACCGGCCGATTCAGCGCCCCTTGCAGCCGCGGCCGCCATGACACCCCGTCGGCTGCACTTGCCACGACCGGCGCCGCGGCCACCACCGGGGCGGACCGTGTGCTACTACCATGCCAGGTTCGGGCAGAAGGCCAGAACGTGTCGCCCACCGTGCACTTTCGGCTGGTCGGGAAACGACCAGGCCGGCGTTCGCTTCCTGCCATGAGCGTCGGCCATTCCGGCAACCTTTTGTTCATCACGGACACCGCGTCCGGGCGACGTTTCCTGTGTGATACAGGAGCTCAGGTGAGCATTATACCCGCCTCGGGGCAGGACAAGCAGGCCACGCTTTGCAGCCCTGCCTTGGTCACCGCAAACGGCTCCTCTATCCGCACCTTCGGTTCACGCAGCGTCGCACTCTGCTTCGGGGGCCAGCGTTTCGAGTGGGATTTCGTCACGGCGAACGTGCCAATGGCTTTGTTGGGTGTGGATTTTCTTTGCGCCCACGGACTTTTGGTTGACGTAAAACGTCATCGGCTCGTCAACGCAGAGACCTTCAGCTCCCTCGCTTGTTCGTTGAGCGGCTCCGCACCGACCAAGCTAGCCTGCGCACTCCCGGCCGCGGACGACTTCTCCCGCCTCCTCGCTGAGTTCCCCGCCCTCACGCTGCGGACGTTTTCGGCCGTCGCCGTCAAATACGGCGTCGAACACCACATCCCGACCACTGGTCCACCGGTCTATGCCAGGGCTCTTCGCCTCGACCCTGACCAAACTCGCCGTGGCAAAGGCGGATTTCGACACGCTGGAGCGGTTGGGCATTGTGCGGCGCTCGAACAGCGCGTGGGCCTTGCCCCTGCACATCGTACCCAAACCGGGTGGCGGATGGCGACCATGCGGCGATTATCGCCGCCTCAACGATGCCACCACCCCCGACCGGTACCAGATACCGCATATTTAGGACTTTTCCGCCCATTTGGCGGGTGGGTGATCTTCTCCAAGGTCGACCTTATTCGGGGCTACCACCAGGTACCTGTCCGGCCGGCCGACGTTCCGAAGACGGCTGTAATTACACCCTTTGGCCTCTTCGAGTTCCTCCGAATGCCGTTCGGCCTTAAGAACGCTGCCCAGGCCTTCCAGCGGCTGATGGACAGTGTGCTGCGCGATCTCACCTTTCTGTTCATCGACCTGGATGACATTCTCATCGCCAGCACTTCCCGGGCGGAGCACCTCCTTCACCTGCGCACGCTTTTTGAGCCCCTCAGCCAGCATGGCCTCATCATCAACCCGGCGAAATGCCAGTTTGGCGTGGCTGCCGTCGACTTCCTGGGACACCACATCACGAAGCGCGGGGCCGTTCCGCTGCCGACCAAGGTGGAGGCCGTTAAAAGTTTCCCACGCCCCCCCCCCGCTCCGTCAAGGCCCTGCTGGAGTTTTTGGGCAAAGCCGGCCGCTGGTATAAACACTCTATGCGGTTGTTTAGGGCCACAACCGCTAGTGGGGGCCACACATGGCTAACTCAGTGTGTAGCCATGTAACGCTGGGGTAACGTTGCCGTCAACGTTTTGTTGTTATGTAGCAGCGCCATCGCCAGCACCTGCCTTCTCTCTCCCAATTTCCATTCGCAACTTATTTTGACCAACAGAGTACACAAATGGCTCCTAAAAGAAAATTTATGTCTGGTGCTCAAGGGAGGAAGAAGAGAAAATTGGAGATGGTAAAAAGAACACAGGATAAAGGTATGTGATTGTTTGTTTGTTTGTTCTGATTGAATGAATGTGACAGTCGTTTTTCTTGCAACATTAAAGTTGTTATTGCAACATCAAAGTTAAATCCCTGGTGTTGGGCTAGCGGCTAGGGTGCCGGCTTAGGATCCTAGGGTCCTGGGTTTGAATCCCGGTCGATCGCTGAATTAACGCCAGGGGGGTTAACTCAGCCTGTCATGGTCGATCGATCGCTGAATTAACGCCAGGGGGGTTGACTCAGCCTGTCATGGTCGATCGCTGAATTAACACCAGGGGGGTTGACTCAGCCTGTCATCCTTCCGAGGTCGGCTAATTGAGTACCAGTTCACTGGTAATTCCATGTTTGTCGTTAAAGGCGGCAAAAAGGGTTGGCGGCAGGAAGGGCATCCGGCCGTAAAACATTGCTTCAAAAAGGGGACCAAAAAAACAACAACAACCACGGTTCCCGAAAAAGGCCAACCCCCGCTTTGCGGGGAAAAATGGCCTCTAAAGGTGGTTATTTATTTTATATTATTAAAGTCGTCTTTTAAAATAACTAGTGCAGTGCCCGTTCAAAACATGCCTGTTCCAAATAGGCATTATTTGGATAAACTGACTACATATAAATAGGCCTGGAAGATACATATAACATACCCATGTCATGTCTTCCAGCCTATATAAAAAATATATAAAAATCTAATGTATAATCTTTTCAGGGGCATTATTGAAATATTTTGGAGCAACCTCCGCTGCACCAGGACCATCTACCTCGTCAGCTGACATGACTGCTGCTGAGGGAGGGAACATGGTCAGATTCAGAGACTTCGGGGGCATCTACTCCCTCCTCTGACGTGACTGCGTGTGCTGCAGAGGTCGTAACTGAGGTACCACAGCCTTCTACATCATCCACTGATATTCCATCTGCCACCTCCCAATATCCAGTTGCAGCACAACCGCAAGATCCATTTGACTGGCCAACTATCCTGTCAGATGCAGACAGGACAGATATTGTACGCAGAGGGCCGTTTCAGGTTGCCCCAGCATTCACCTTTCCCAGAAGGCAGGATGGTAGACGTTTTCATCACCACTACACATACAGGACACTGGTAAATGAGGAAACAATTAAAGGGAGCTGCCTCGTCTACTCCAGGAAAAACAATGCAGTTTACTGCTTCTGTTGCAAACTGTTCTCCAACAAGACATACAAGTTGGTTAAAGAGGGACTGTCAGACTGGATGAACATTGGGGCCTTGTTGAAAACCCATGAAAACAACCCTGATCACACAAAGCATATGGTCACATGGAAAGAACTGGAGCTTCGACTCCACATGCATGTGGAGACCGTACTCAAGGAGAAGACACTGCGAAGCATGAAGACTCACTTTGCCTATGAAGCACCAGATGAGCCAGTCAGGGATGCCCTGAAGAGGCTAGAGACCACATTTTTCAATGTGGTCGTCGACTCTGCCATTGCATCTTTGGACAACTGGTTTGAAACACTTGGACAAGTTAAAAGCAAGTTTGGGGTACTGCCAAACTTCCCAACCTTGGATGATGAAGCACTGGAGAAACAATGTGAGGAGCTTGAGAACACACTGCGGAGTGGAGAGGAAGCCGACATTGATGGGAGAGAGCTGGCCATGGAAATCAGGAACCTTCCTCAGTTACCCACAAACAGGATGACTGCATTTCAACTGCTGGACTTTGTCCACAAGAAGGAACTGACAGAGTTGTATCCAAATCTTTGGATATCCCTGAGGATTGCCTGTACCCTGCCAGTCACAGTGGCATCAGCTGAAAGAAGCTTTTCAAAGCTTAAGCTGATGAAGACATACCTGCGATCATCTATGGCACAAGACCGCCTCACTGGACTTGCCATTATTAGTATTAACCAAGAGGTTGGCAGGCAGGTGTCTTACGATGATGTCATTCACGATTTTGCTTCAAGAAAATCAAGGAGGCAAAGATTTTGAGGACTTTCTCACTGATGTTGGATGGTGGTGAAAGGATGGATCACTCTAGTTTCTACAGGAGCCTATAGCTGTTGTTTTGTACAATAGTTTTGTTTTTTTTGTATACTGAATCGAGGTTCCTGAAAGAGCTAACATTGACTTCACAAACAAATCAACCAGACAAACAAAATATATAAAAAGAGGGAGCGGCAGACAAGATGGGGAGAGAAGGGGAAGCACACAAACACAACATTTGAGAGCAGGGAGATGTGTGGAAGGGAGAGGGCTTGGGGGGAGGAGGCATGGGAAGGGGGGGGGGGGTCAGGGAGGGAGAAGTATAAAACACAAAGACACCAAGGACCTCCAGGACAGAAGTTGGTGTTTCAAAAAAGTGGAATTGGGGTGAAATTAGAGGGGGTAGAAAAGATCAAGGTTTTGGATGGGGGAAGATAAGAGATGGTGGTGAACAGTTGTTTTAAAGACCTGGAGGGTGGAGTGGGATTCAAGAGAGTGAGGGAGTTTGTTCCAGAGGCGGGAGAAAAGAGGAATGAAAGAGTGAAGGTGAGCAGAGAGTCTTGATTTTGGCAGTTTAACCATAAGAGGGTTGCAGGCAGATCTTGTGCGACCTGCAGTAATATTTGCGGGACAGAGCCCAGAGAGAGCTGGGAGGGGCAAGGCCAGAGAGGAGTCGGTAGAAGGCGGAAAGAGTCGAGGGATGACAGAAACTTTTCCACCTTGTCAGGAGGAAAGGACACAGAGTCCAGGAGCAGCTGGGTACGAATGGGTACGGTGGGTACAGAGAGGGATGGGTTTGGGACACAAGATTTAGAGGCAAACACAGAGTTGAGGCATTCAGCTTTTTCATGTGCGGAGTCAGCCGTGTGGCCATTTGAGGTGAGGGAGGGGATGGAGGGGGAACAAACACCAGAAACAGATTTGACCAGACGCCACCAGGATTTGGAAGAGGGGGACAGATAAGAGAGTTCGGTCCTGAGAATGGAGAGATATTGTTTCCTGGCTCTCCTGAGGGTGGACACACACTTGTTTCGGGCTTTGTGAAAGGAAATGAGATTTCCTTCCGTTGGATTTGCTTTCCAGGAGACGAAAGCAAGTTGTTTCTGGGCAATAGCCTCACCACAAGATTCCGTGTACCATGGACGGGAGGAAGGGTATGACAACTGAAGACGAGATGGGATAAATCTGTGCATGAGAGAGAGCAATTTACTTTGGAAGAATTCCCAGGATGAGTTGATGTCAGAGGTGGTAGAGATGGGAGACCAGTCCAGATGATTGATGGCTGCTTGAAGACCGTGCCAGTTGGCCTGAGTGAAATGCCAGACTCGTCGACGCTGAGGAGGCTCTCTGAGAATGGTCAGAGAGATGTCCACTTTAACAAGCACATCATCAGAAGAGCCGATTGGAGCAGAAGAAGAGCAGCAGACATTTTCAGGGAAGTTAGTCATAATCAAGTCCAGAAGAGAAGATGCTCCGTTGACTGAGATCCGGGTCGGGAAATTGACAGATTGTGTCAGTCCCAGTGAGTCACAGAAGTCCTTTGCTGAAGAGCCATGGCTGGTGAGAGGTACCCACACCCAGCCAACTGGCATGGTGACAGTTGAAATCACCACATATGAGGAAGAGAGAGTTGGGATGGGTAGATAGAAGTTGGTCCATATTTATCAGACAGCGAGATGTAGATGGAGTCATCGCTGTTTGATGGACGGTACAACACACATATGAACAAAAGGTGGGAGCGAAGGGGAAGCCGTAGCCAAAGGTATTCCTGGGGGTGAAGTGGAGAGAGGGCAGTGCAGGGCGAGTGAGGAAGAGAGTTTTTTATAAAGATAGCAACCCCACCTCCAGGACGAGGCTCAGGTCTATCATACCGGAGGAGGGAGTAACCTGGGAGAGTTATCATTTTTGTAATGTTCACTTTATTTATTTTGAACTCATATTGATTGTTCATTGCTATTTAATTGTCAAAATATTTTTTGTATTTATTGGTGTTCATTTGTCATTGTCTACTTACTTGTTTCTTAACTTCTCAAATTTTTAATATAAATTGTTTTCAAATAAAGTAAGAGATTTGTTGTTAATTCATTTGTCCATCTCCATTGTGTGTGTGTGTGTGTGTGTGTGTGTGTGTGTGTGTGTGTGTGTGTGTGTGTGTGTGTGTGTGTGTGTGTGTGTGTGTGTGTGTGTGTGTGTGTGTGTGTGTGTGTGTGTGTGTGTGTGTGTGTGTGTGTGTGTGTGTCTGTGAATGAAAGGGATAGAATTATAAGGAACAGAAATGAAAAAACGAGATGTGTGTGTGTGTGTCCATTCAGTTATGAGCAGTGCGTGATTTGGGGGTTGCGCTGGGAGTGTTTTGGGGCCACAAACAAATTGTTTAGGGCGAACAAAATCCTAGGGCCGGCCCTGTTTTTGGGTGTGGTAAACTTCGACCACCGGTTCGTGCCTCGTGCCGCCCAACTCATGCACCCCCTGTACGAGGCCCTCAGGGGTAAGCCAGCCAAGCACGACATCGCCTGGACCGAGGAGATGGACGAGGCGTTCACGGGCGCTAAGCTGGCCCTCGCCAACGCAACCATGCTGGCGCCCCCTGCACTCGACGCACCCATCGCCCTTACCACGGACGCTTCCGACTACCCGGTGGGCGCTGTACACGAGCAGTGGGTTAACGGGGCTTGGCAACCGCTGGCCTTCTTCAGCCGGCAGCTCAGCCCTAACGAGCGCAAATACAGCACATTCGACCGTGAGCTCCTGAGCCTTTACCTGGCGGTTCGCCACTTCCGCCACCTTTTAGAGGGCCGCCCATTCACGGCGTTTGTGGACCACAAACCCCTGGTTTTCGCCATGACCAAGGTCTCAGAGCCGTGGTCGGCTCGCCAGCAGCACCACCTCTCCGCCGTGTCCGAATTCACGACGGACATCCGGCACGTCGTGGGCAAGGACAATGCTGTGGCCGATTGCCTCTCCCGGTCCGTCGCGGGCGCCGTCCACCTCGGCGTGGATTAAGCCCGCATGGCCGCCGACCAGATCTCCGACCCCGCGGTGCAAGCCCTCCGGACAGCGGACACTGGCCTGTGGTTGTCCGACGTCCCCTTCAAGGACACAGGCACAGTTCTCCTGTGTGACGTTTCCCTGGGCGAACCTCGTCCCATTGTGCCTGCTGGATGGCAACGGCTCGTGTTTGACGCCATCCACGGCCTTTCCCACCCGGGCCGGAAAGCGTCGCAGAAGCTCGTGGCAGCGAAATTCGTCTGGCACGGGCTCCGGAAGGACGTCCGCGACTGGGCCAACGCCTGTGTCGCCTGCCAGCGTGCGAAGGTCCACCGGCACACCCAGGCCCCGTTGGCACCATTCGACGTGCCCGCGCGGCGTTTCGACCATGTCAATGTGGACCTGGTGGGACCCCTTCCCCCCTCGCGGGGCTTCACCCATCTCCTCACGATGGTGGACAGGATGACCAGGTGGCCGGAGGCCGTCCCGCTGACGTCAACGACATCCGCCGACGTGGCGCAGGCCTTCATTGGCACCTGGGTCACTCGTTTCGGCGCCCCCTCGGACATCTCCTCTGACAGAGGCCCACAGTTCACCACTGCGCTTTGGGGCGCGGTCGCTCAGGCCTTGGGGGTCAAACTCCACCGCACCACGGCCTACCACCCCCAGGCCAACGGCTTGTGCGAGAGGTTTCACTGCTCAATGAAGGCCGCTCTCAGGGCCAGCCTCCAGGACGACGGTTGGGCTGACAGGCTCCCATGGGTGCTATTGGCCCTCCGGACGGCCCCTAAAGAAGACCTCCAGGCTTCTACCGCCGAGCTGGTCTACGGCCAACCACTGCGCGTGCCGGGGGAGTTCATCCCCGACGCCACCGGCCCCTGGTCCATGGCTCGCCAACGCTCGGTCCTCCAGGAGGCCACCAGGAGATTTGCCCCGGTGCCCACGTCTCATCATGGCTGTCCTCAACCCCATGTCCCCCCAGCGCTTCGCACAGCGGAGTACGTTTTTGTGCGCAACGACGCGCACCGGGGACCACTCCGGCCACCGTACGATGGGCCTTTTTGGGTCTTGAGGAGGGGCGACAAGTCGTTCGTCGTCGACATTGGCGGCAAACCGGACCATATCTCCGTGGACCGCCTCAAGTCGGCCCATTTGGACCTCGACCAACCTCCACGGTTGGCCCTTCCTCCACGGCGGGGCTGTCCCCCGTCGACCAAGCCCCACGCCCTACCATCCGCCGCCAAGCCGCTTCCCACCCCCACACGAATCGCCAGGGGTCGTTTCGGCCGGGTCATTAAGGCCCCCCACAAACTGACTCTCCCTGTACAAGTGAATTCTGGGGGGGCGCATGTCGCGGTTACCGGACACAATTCTCTTGTACCAGCCGGTGACATAATCAGCGGGCGGTCACTCGGATTGCATACCACACCCCGTTGAGAGGCGTGGCTTACTGTTTGAATTTGAAAGATATATTGCCGCTCGGCGTAGCCATTTTCAGTGCATTCGTGCCAAGCTCGGAATAAACAGCTCTGAAAATCAGCTCGTTGTTGCGTCCATATTGTTGGAGTTCAACGTGAAAGCACAGCTCCACAACCTCAAATAAAATTCTAATTCCAGATTTGTCAATGGCTGAGGTATATTAACAAACCAATATAACAGATTTGGCCAAATTCCGTTTTTTTTTTTAAAAGATCGCATATTCACCCAGAATTGTGAGGAGGCTGAAGAAGAAGACACCTTGCTTGGGCTTCCCAGACCAAATAAATAATTCTGGCTCTGCGATTTTCAGGTTTATTTTCTTTTAAAATTCGCTTTCTCTGCATTTATTACACGGATTGACATGAAATTTTCACCACAGGTGCGCCTAGTCATGAAGAATCGTTTAAGGACAATTATGACGTCACAGGTCACGTGGTACGGCCGCCATCTTGGGAAAACCATTTTTTTTTTTACATCTCTAACTCCAAAAGCGCTGAGTAGAAAGGATTGAGACATCTCATTGTAAAGAACTATCCATGGAGAATGAGCCTTGTGAATTATGAAGTCATATGTGCCTCCATTATGACATCATAATTCGACAAGTACAAAACTTCATCTGATCAGGATGAAAATTTTTGAGCATCATCTCGTGATAAATTGATGGAGAAAAAAAAAAAGAATGTGAAAGTGGGGTTGTTGTAAAATGTGGGGATGTGTGTGTGTGTGTGTGTGTGTGTGTGTGTGTGTGTGGAGGGAGAGGGTGATGTGTGTGTGTGTGTGTGTGTGTGTTGTGTGTATGTGTGTGCAGTGGTATGTGGGGGGGGGGGGGGGGAGGAGGTGTGGGGGTGTGTGTATGTGTGTGAGAGGGGGGTGATGTGTGTGTGTGTGTGTTTATGCGTGTGTGTGTGTGTGTGTGTGCGTGTGTGTATGTATGTATGTGGGGGGTGGGGGGGAGGGTGATGTGTGGATGTGTGTGTGTGTGTGTGTGTGTGTTGGGGCGAGTGGGGGGGATGTGTGTGTGTGTGTGTGTTTGTGTGTGCGGGTGTGTGTGTGTGGGGAGGGGGGTGTGGGGGGGGGGGGGATTGGGTGTGTGTGTGTGTGCGGATCCAGGTCTTCAACCTGGATCCACACACACACACACACCCAATCCCATGTGTGGATCCCATGTGTGGATCCAGCAATTGCGTAGAGTGTGTGGGTGTGTGTATGTGTGTGTGTGTGTATATGTGGGGATGTGCGTGTGTGTGGATATGTGTGTGTGTGGGCGGGGGGGGGGGGAAATGGGTGTGAGTGGGGGGGGGGGGTGTATGTGTGTGTGTGTGTGGGGGGGGGGGGGTTGTGCGTGGGAAGGCGGAGTGAACCGGTCATCACTGCCAGCAGTTGTAAAGTGGCAGTCTAGTTTTATTTATTGGTATTCAGTCGCTGTTTTCACGAGGTGATGGAAACGTTTTGTCATCTTTTAGGAATAAAATTGATGACAATAAATCACAGAAAGAGAAAATATGAGTGAGGAATTAAATTATAAAAATGAGCGACAATCCCGATGTTGGTGCCTCCGTCAGTAAGTGGCCAATTAATTCGGAACGACTGTACTATTTGACCACTTTCAACCCTCATATTTTCACAAGTGGTTCTGGGTTGCCCTGTGCTGATCTGAAGCCTTGGCTTATTATTCTGGCATGTTATTATTCCCTCCGCCACTGAATATGGACGTGATGTTTTGAATATGGACGAACCTCTTGTTTGTTATTTGTGAAAATCGAAGACTTTTCAACTATATTGCTCGGTCGACTTTGTTATTCTGCCCGTTGGTTTGTCTGTCTGTCACTCGCCTGCAAGTCACAATTTTAAACCAATCGTCAGGAAGCTTTACCGAGTTGAAACGGTAGTTATAACTGAGAAGCCTCTTGATTTTGAGGTCAAAGGTCAACTCAACGTCAAACTTCTAAAATAATAAATTTTTATCCTATTAACTTGAAAATTAAGGAGCAATTGCATAGATTATCACTGAGTTGGGAAAGCAACTATTTTTGATGTCAAAATGTCAAAGGTCAACTCAAGGTCAAACCTCTAAAATCATCCATTTTCATCTGAAAAATTGTCAATTTTCGTCTGATTAACCTGAGAATTAAAGAGCAATTGCGTAGCGTATCTGAGTTTGGAGTGGGTGCGCTGGATTTTGCAAGTATCGTGTGCTGCACAATATCTTTCTTGGTTGTCTGTGCGTTTGTATGCCAATTGCCTGCAGGGCAGAATTTTAAATCCATCTTTATGAAACTTCAACAAATGGTAGAGTTGGTCATAAGGAAGAAGGCTATTGGTTTTGAGGTTAAAAGGTCAAAAGGTCAACTTAGCCAAAGGTCAACAAGTTTGCCACATTTCTAAAATCCTCCATTTTCATCTGATTGACTTGAAATTTGAAGAGGATTTTAATATCAGGTCAATTAATTCAACCAACAATTATTTTTGAGGTCAACTTTGGCAAAAGGTCAACATTGTCCAAAGATAAACAACTTACTAACCCTAACAACTCAATTTCGCAAGTATCAGGATATGCATGACCTATTTCTTGTTTGTCTGAGAGGATGCTATCTCAAAACGTTATGGAAGGATTCGGGTGAAACTTGCTGCACATGTTGGCTGTGCGATAAGCACGAATTGTTTAGATTTTGTTGAAGACCTGGATCCAGATTCAGACACTAAATTTTAAGTGATTCTTCACCATTGAGAGAGAAGCTTGGTGTTGGCTGAACGGTTAAGGTTCCTAGTTTTATAGCCGGCGAAGCCAGTGTTGTGAAAGAACGCGTACGTATTATGTTGAAAAGCCAGATGTTGCTGGATCCTTTGAGAATTTCGAAGCTTTGACGCACCAAATCGCTCAATGGAGGCCGCCATCTTGCGGATGCGGAAGTATGCATAAACAATTGCGAAAAGGTTCAATAGGAGTTTGTTTCACCCGTCTTTTTTTGATACACAATCTTATGTTGAAAAGCCAGATTTTGCAGGATCCTTTAAGAATTTTGAAGCTTTGACGCACCAAATCGCTCCATGGAGGCCGCCATCTTGCGGATGCGGAGGTATGCATAACTCCTGAGTCACATTTGCTCTACGGCTAGGATACGGCGGCCGTACCCCCCCTAAATTGACAGAAACGTGCGGCGGCCGCAGAGTTTCTGAGGTGGCCTCAGGGTGGCCCTAGGGCGTATGGCTATCTTTTACAGGCCGTAGGAGTCGCCGTGGAATTATAGCGCGGAGTTATAACTTTTTTCATTTCTAGGGTGGCCGTAGCAATTCGACAAGCCGTAGCCATGACGATATGAGATATGATATACATATGAAACAGAACTGGTATATATACCCACTCGTTACCGTCCGTCTGGCCGCACGTTCGCCTTAGGGCCCCCCTGCGGTCGCCTTGCGGGCACCTTGAGGCTACCTTGCGTCTGCCTTGAAAATTCTATGGCCGCCGCAGGGACGCCCTAAGGTCACCGTGCGACATCAAATCAAAGACCATACGGCACCCCCACGTTTTCGGTCTCCACAATTTCTAAATACCCCGTGCGGCTACCCGAAAAATAAAAACATATGTGACTGCTACATTGTGTGACCGTGGAAATACTGCGGCCGCCCTATAATTGCTAGTGGCCGTAGATTTTTTCGACCCTACGGCCGCCGAGCCAAATGTGACTGAAGCAATTTGCGAAACAATTGCGAAATAAACAATTGCGAAAAAGTTCAATAGGAGTTTGTTTCACCCGTCTTTTTTGATTCACAATGTTATGTTGAAAAGCCAGATTTTGCAGGATCCTTTGAGAATTTCGAAGCTTTGACGCACCAAATCGCTCCATGGAGGCCGCCATCTTGCGGATGCGGAAGTATGCATAAAAAATTGCGAAAAAGTTCAATAGGCGCCCGCGGAACTACATAACTTCCGGTTAGTGCACCCTTCGCGACAACAGTCGCGACTCTGGGGCATTTTCGAAATTTTTCTCTTCTTTAGTGGTAGACCTAAAAAGCCGAATTAGGCTTCAATCCCATGCTCACATGCTCAGTGGGTTTGTCTGATTTATGATGTTATCCTGCACCTACCGGTATAAGCGGTTTACATAAAGAAAGAAAGCTCGATTTGATTAACGACAGTCACACATTGCCGTTGAAATGGCGCTATCGTCTGATCTGTCGGCACTGATCTTACTGCAAGCTAACTTCTTCTGGTGGAGGAAGCCGCAGTGCCCAGAGAGAACCAGCCCTGACAGCGACTGAAGTTAGAAGACTACACACATACTGTGAAAACGTATGTTAAGCCCAGTTAAAAATTCTTAAAATAGGCCCTAAGCTAGCACATCGTATAGTTACTTCAATAAGCTTCTTGTGACATTTATTGTATGTCGGTATTGGGGAGGACTGTCTGCTCTTCTCTTTAACCAAGTCTTACCAGGTAGGGCAAAGGGGGGCAATAAGCTCCAGGGGGAATTAGGCTCCACTACATTGTAAATGCATTATATTTACCTTCAAGATTTACAATGTAGTGGAGCCTAATGCCCCCTGGAGCTTAATGACCCCCTTTGCCCGACAGTACCGACAACACCTACCTACGACCAACTACCTAACCTACTTATGCCATAGTGATGGGTAAAATAGTGGCAAGAGGCTTTGGCTTCGCCGGCTCATTGCGGCTTTGCAGTCGGTACTAGTATCTTCGGGTCTTGATTCCAAGCCCTTGTCGTGTCGTTAAATAACAGGAGGGTTGACTAAGCCTGTTCATCCTTCCGAGGTCGGCAAAGTGAGTACCAGCTTACTGGAAACAGGGCAGCGGCACAGCCACGCCTCAAATGTACCTTCGTGGACAGGTTGGGTGCCTGCCAAGGACGAATTGATTCGATTTCGGTGAAGATCCGGAACCGGATACGAGAATTTATTTTATTTTATTTTTAATTTATTCTCGTGTTGGCTTATCCGATTTCTATCAAAGTCCCTGTAATTCATTAGAAAAGTGCATCGATGTCTCAATGTCGTTTTTTCTGCATGTGATTTATGCACAAGATCCTCCATGAGCTTTATTTCAGTTTTAAAAAAAAGGAAAACCCCATGAGCTTTATTTGAGTTAAAAAAAAAATTTTATTTTATTTTCTCCCTCTCCCCGATCTTATACAAACATTAAAAAGGAAATGCTAATTAATAGGTGCTGTCCTCCCTTCAAGTGTGGCCACATCACAGATCGGAGCCAGACTCGACAGCTTGATGACAAGTGCGACCAACCGAGATAGGCCATCACCCTAAATATTGCATGTCTCCACCTTCATGAATAAGGGAAAAAACCGATGCATAATACAAAGTGGTCGTCATGGAAACAATATCTGGATTCCCACGATAAAGGGTTTATGTTCATTTTATGAATGGGGGTTTATGTAAAGGGTTTATGTTCATTTTATGAATGGGGGTTTATGTAAAGGGTTTATGTTCATTTTATGAATGGGGGCCTATGGGTTTACATAAAGGGTTTATGTTCATTTTATGAATGGGGGTTTATGGGTTTACGTAAATGTCCCCTTTGTTTTTTGTCCATCTGTTCCATTGTACTGTGAAACAGTGTGAACGAATAACGGAGTATTATCATATAATGAAATACCTTTTCCACTGTAAAATCTTTTTGGTGTTTTTCGCCTTCGGTATAACAGCAAAACCTGATGTGTTACAGCATTACATCATCAATGTTACACTCAGATATTTGCGGCCCCCACGCAAGATATTAGCTGCAAAAAAAACAACAAAAACAGCAGCGACCATTAAAAAGAGGTCTTGCGTTCGGTGCAGTTCATCCTTTCGACGGACGATGCTATCACTGTAGGGTTTGTTGTTGTTGCCAATTATTATTCCTTCCCATTGCATTGTCTGTGCAGCTCTATGTCCTGTGATGCGAATTGTCGTGAGGACACCGTGCGTGCAGGTCGCCTCGTTACTCCGCTCCATCAAACACGTGGCATCGACAAACAGAACCGTCCAGGCCTTGCTGGATAATTCAATGCCTGGTATGCATAACCACGACAAGGATTCCAATATGGCACAGAATGCACAAAAGGAATGTTGATAGGTTTCTCATTATCTCATGACAACGAGAGCCCACAACAAGCGAAGAATCTAAAAGTGAAACGCGACAAATTACAAATGATGACGAAAGTGTAAAGTAACAAGAGAAAATGCGATGCGCTCTTTTTCTCCAGGAATATGATATCAGGTTATGGGAAACAACACGACAATAATAGACATTTTGTAATAGAATTGAAATGCGATGGAAATAACGGTGTTTGCGGTTCATAAAGTACATTCTGGAATTCATTGCAGCAGGAAATGACCACCAGGTTCTTGGCCAATGGTATTTATTTTAGGAAAACCATGGAATGACAACGAACTGTAAATCACAAAATATCGAAGGGTTTAATGACAGACAACTTTTGTCCTCATTTTGGATATGCCAGGTGTAACCCTTACAGTGACTGGTGCTATTGTCAGCATCGCACACCAGAGCTGTCTAGCCTCGGTTTGAGTCCGGGCCCAACTATAACCCATGACCCCCGGTGTTTGTCAGGTGAGCCGAGGTATCAGTTTGTGTGACGTCCCTTGGACGGAGGACTTTAAACTGGGTGTCCCGTCTGCCAGACTAAGTTGGTGGACGTTACACATTCTAGGGTGTCCTACGTAAAGAGCAGGCCTAGTTATCACCGGCATCCTGAACGAATTCCAGATTCCGGCCTTTACTGTGGGTAACAAGTGTTCTCATCTTCTTGGATGTTCCTTGAGACCAGGTAACACTGCTTGCTCTCAGAGAGGTGGTGTTGTTGTCTGGGTAGCAGATTCGACACTTTAAACAGAAAAAAGCCACGTGGGGACTGACGCTTATTTCCCACGGTTTCTGAGAATATTTTAAAACTAGTATAACGTCCGTCAAAAATGACGGGTTGGAACAGTTTTTGATGGTACAGCCGCGTGAGCATACCAAAGTCTGAAGTCTGGGCCTAGTGTTAGAAGGTGCTTATATCATCTTTATTTATTAGACATCCTACAGAGGTAAATGAACACTCGTTATACTCTGCGCAAATTGCACATCACGTGCAGCAAATTTCACCTCCCTGTACCTTGTATTTATTGTGATTTTAAAAATACCGCTTCTGTACACCGACCTTGAGGCTCAGTTTGCAAGTCACCATCTACAATTCCAATGTAAGAGGCATAATTACTCTTCCTTTGGGTCTTCGGAATCCTTGGGGTCGTTTGTGTCCATGGGGTATTTTGTGTCATTGGGGTCTTTTGAGTCATTTGAATCTTTTGGGTCCCCAATATGGATCTTTGGGGTATTTAAAGGTCTTTGGGGTATTTTGGGTCTTCAGGGTAATTTGGGTCTTTAGGGTTCTCAGGGTCTTTTGGATTGTTTGGGTCTTTGGGATCTTTCAGATCTTTAAGGGTCTTTGGGATATTTTTTGGCTTTCTGGTGTTCAGGCTTATTTTTGGGTCTTTTGGGATTTTTTGGGTCTTCTGGGTCTTTTCGATCCTTTCAGTAACCGGGATCTTTTGAGTCTTTGGGTCCTTTGGGCCTTCAGGGTCGTTTCGGTCTTCAGGGTTTTTTCAATATTTTCGGTCTTTGGGGTCTTTAAGAGTCTTTGGGCTATTTTGGGTCTTTTCAGTTTTCAGGATCTTTGGGGTATTTTTGGGTCTTTAACAGTCTTCATGGTCTTCGGGGTATGTTGGGTGTTTGGGGCCCATTGGGTCTTTATGATATTTTCGGTCTTTGGGGTCTTTTGGATCTTCAGAATCCTTGGGGGTCTTCCTATTCTACAGGGGTCTTTTGTCTACAGGGGTAGTTTTATAGTCTACTTTTAGTCTACTTTAGTTTTCTAGTCTACTTTAGAGTTTCTAGTTTCTTGTCTACTTGGAAACTAGTTTTCTAGTCTACTTTAACAGTCTACAGGGGTCTTTTGAGTCCTCGAGGTTGTTTGGGTCTTTTGGATCCTTGGGTTTTTTTTTGGATACTTGAGGTATTTTGGGTATTTGGGGTCCATTGGTTCTTCAGGGTCTTTTCAGTCGTTTGGGTTTTTGGGGTCTTTTTGGTCTTCAGGGTATTTGGGGTTTTCAGGGTCCTTGGGGTCTTCCAGGTCTTTAACAGTCTACAGGGTATTTTGGGTGTTTGAGGTCCATTGGGTCTTCTGCGTCCTAGGGGTCTTTTGGATCCTCAGAGACGTTTAGGTCTTTTAACCAGTAGACACACAGTCGTGTTCAAAAATTGCCCATTAATCCCATCCCTCCTCCCCCACTCAAATCCCTCCAAAAGCACTACTCAAAGCCTTTAAAACATACCATTATGAAGAGGGAAAGAAACACACACACACACACACACACACACACACACACACACACACACACACACACACACACACACACACACACACACACACACACACACACACACACACACACACACAGTTTTATATGGTAAATAAATGAGCCGAATTCGAGGCGAAACCCCCCTTTTCAACCACTTATAGAGACCAGATCCGGATGGGGAGCACACCCCCATGAGATCTTAATGATCTGATGTATCGTACCAAATTTGGTCCACATCAGTCATGTCGTTTGTGAGGAAAATATGTTTAGTGAATATGAGGGATTAGGGGAGGGAGCCCATAGCCCCCTTTCCATGGGAAAATACGGCCATGGGGATCACAACTTAAGGTTAGGGCATGGTCACGATGCTGCACGGCCATTTTGATCTATATCCGTTTGTCGGTTTCTGATAAGATTTTTGAATGAAATACTAATATTTGGGGCAAAACCCCCTTTGCCCCACTACAGGGGACGCATCCGGATGGGGAGCACTTCTCCATGAGAGCTTGCTGTCCTGATGCATCGTACCAAATTTGGTCCATATCGATCGAGTAGTTTGTGAGGACAAGATGTTTTAGTGAAATGTTAACTGATGGACGGATGTTAACTGAATGATAACTGACGGTTAACCCACTCTACATTATGTTACTTCAGAGAAATAACGTAATTAACAAGGTGAGTCACAAGTTTCTTATGAACTGCCTTCAGATATGCAAAGGGGAACGTACACAGACACTATCAACATATAAATGTTACGTGGAACAGCTATTTGTATTGTCATGAAACATACATTCAATATTAGAATATGCAAAATATTTCCTGCATTTCTAAATTATGCATTTGAAATGGGTTCAACACAATTGCTTAATGAACTAGAAGGCGTTAGTTACCTATGCCAATGCTAGCAGTGAATGGGTAAAAACATTCAGATATTTTGTACAAAACAGATATTTGATACAAAACATTCATATATTTGGTACAAAAGAGATATTTGATACAAAATATTCAAATATTTGGTACAAAACATTCAAATATTTGGTACAAAACATTCAAATATTTGGTACAAAACGTTCAAATATTTGGTACAAAACATTCAAATATTTGGTACAAAACGTTCAAATATTTGGTACAAAACGTTCAAATATTTGGTACAAAACGTTCAAATATTTGGTACAAAACGCTCAAATATTTGGTACAAAACGTTCAAATATTTGGTACAAAATGTTCAAATATTTGGTACAAAACGTTCAAATATTTGGTACAAAACGTTCAAATATTTGGTACAAAACGTTCAAATATTTGGTACAAAACGTTCAAATATTTGGTACAAAACGTTCAAATATTTGGTACAAAACGTTCAAATATTTGGTACAAAACGTTCAAATATTTGGTACAAAACGTTCAAATATTTGGTACAAAACGTTCAAATATTTGGTACAAAACGTTTAAATATTTGGTACAAAACGTTCAAATATTTGGTCCCAAACGTTCAAATATTTGGTCCAAAACGTTCAAATATTTGGTACAAAACGTTCAAATATTTGGAACAAAACATTCAAATATTTGGTACAAAACGTTCAAATATTTGGTACAAAACGTTCAAATATTTGGTACAAAACGTTCAAATGTTTGGGACAAAACGTTCAAATATTTGGGACAAAACGTTCAAATATTTGGTACAAAACGTTCAAATATTTGGTACAAAATGTTCAAATATTTGGTACAAAACGTTCAGGTATTTGGTACAAAACGTTCAAATATCTGGTACAAAACATTCAAATATTTGGTACAAAACATCCAAATATTTGGTACCATAATATTCAAATATTTTGTTCAATAACATTCGAATATTTGGTAAAAAAAATTCAAATATTTGGTACAAAACGTTCAAATATTTGGAACAAAACGTTCAAATATTTGGAACAAAACGTTCAAATATTTGGTACAAAACGTTCAAATATTTGGTACAAAATGTTCAGATATTTGGTACAAAACATTCAGGTATTTCGTACAAAACATTCAGGTATTTCGTACAAAACATTCAGATATTTGGTACAACACATTCAGATATTTGGTACAACACATTCAGGTATTTGGTACAACACATTCAGATATTTGGCATAACACATTCACATATTTGGAACAACACATTCAGATATTTGGTAGAACACTTTCAGATATTTGGTACAACACATTCAGATATTTGGTACAACACATTCAGATATTTGGTACAACACGTTCACATATTTGGTACAACACGTTCAGATATTTGGTACAACACATTCAGATATTTGGTACAACACATTCAGGTATTTGGTACAACACATTCAGATATTTGGTATAACACATTCAGGTATTTGGTATAAAACGTTCAAATATTTGGTACAACACATTCAGATATTTGAAACAACACATTCAGATATTTGGTAAAACACATTCAAATATTTGGTACGACACATTCAGATATTTGGTACAACACATTCAGATATTTGATACAACACATTCAGATATTTGGTACAAAACGTTCAAATATTTGGTACAACACGTTCAGATATTTGGTACAACACGTTCAGATATTTGGTACAACACATTCAGATATTTGGTAGGTTCTGAGTTCGGTTTAAATTGTCATTTATACTGAAAGTGAAGTTAGACTCAGATAGTTATTGAAAGTCGTCCATGAGAAAAAAAAGTGACATTTTAATGGGAACTTGGCACAAATTGGCACAAACTTACCTTCCTGTTCGTCATTTTTAAACTCCTTTCATGAGGTCCTACAACTCACATTTTCAATTGGTCATTACTGGGTCTAAATGTCAAAAACATCCTTTTCAGCTGTTATGTGAATTGAATACCATCAATCAAATTTCCATCCAAACTTGCGATTCACTTCTGTTATTGTGACTTACTTGACCTGTGAGGTTGTAAAAATGTGATTTGCTGTGATTTGTGCTTGGTTTCACCTATAGTATGGGGGATCATGTTTCACCTTACAAGTTGAAGGATCCGATTTTTTTTTTAAAGGCACTTTCCTCAGGTTCAAGTGTATTTACAAAATGTCAAATATTACAGTCATCAAGATGTCCATGTGAAATTGAAGCTTTTCGAACCCACGGTGTGCGAGGCCATACCTTTTCGGACGGTGGATATGAAGGGGAGATGGATTGTGAAGAGTAAAGACAACGGGAAGATGATGCTGGCACAAAAAGACAATGTCATCCCATTGATGGAGACATTGCATAAAGAATGTCTGTCATCGCACTTATACATGGTATTGGTGATCATAAAGACTGATAAGTCATCAGATGGTGGTCTTTCAGCAAATGGGGAAAGCACAGGTGCAATGAAGGTGCCATGCAGGTTATGTATTATCAGAGCAGTGCTACAGATCGCTACCTGTGCCGCAGGTTACACGGCAATGTGTAATGTACATGATCATCTGCAATGGGTTTCTTTCATTAACGACAACCTTGCAAAACGCTGATGCACAATATAAATTTGCTGCCTGAAGCTCCTATGGACAAAAAAAAAAATACATATCCACACCGACAGCGAAATATCAAATGGCAGTTAAACTAATAAAAGCCATATATTCAGGATAGCCTGGAGATACGAACCTCGTGTTGGATATATGAACCCACTGTTGTGGAACTAAAATCTTTATTAAACTGCTTTAGGTCCCATGACAGTTTGGCTTAGTCGTATCGGGCAGGTGGACTCGTCAAATAAAATCGAGCAGTCTTTTTGAAGTCCACCTGTTCCGAAGGCTGAAGCCAGGCTCGTCGAGAAATCCTTCTATCCAGGTACCTACAATAATCATAATATAATACCGATATTCCAGCTTGGAGTACAAATATATGTGTTAGCTCTATTAAAATTATCTGATACATCGATCGAGTTAAATACATATCATCAATTACGCATTCAAATAACTATCGAGTATTAAAGTAATGATATCAGATATATACTTTCATATACTCTCAGCCGACTAGTTTCAAATACCACAAGGTGAGCTGCCTTTGAAAATGGTGAGAAGGTGACCAGCTTGCATATTTTCCTCGCTCATTGTAGTTAAACTTTATTCACCAAGGACCGCTCCCGGCTTCTTTAAACTTGTTTACACACAATAGTCTGGGAACTCTGGCTTTGACTCACGAACCAGAAGAGTCGAGTTACTTCTTCTACATGAAGTAGGAGTTGTTGTTTGTTTTTTTGGGGTTTTTTGTGTACAAGATCGAGGTTCGTGTAGGAGCTAACATCAATCACAAAAAACAAACGGACACACAAAACATACAACATAGGGAGCGGGAGACAAGATGGGGAGAGAGGGGGAAGCACACAAGTACAACAGCAGAGAACAGGGACAACAGAAGATCTGAGGGAAGGAGAGGGCTTGGGGGAGGAGGCATGGGAAGGGGGAGGAGGGGTGGGAGAGGTATAAAACACATGGACACTGCTACAACTTCCAGGAAAGAAGTTGGTATTTCAAAAAAGTGGATCTGGGGTGAATTAACGGGGGTTGAAAAGATCAAGGTTTTGGATGGGGGAAGATAAGAGATGGTGGTGAACAACTCTTTTAAAGACCTGGAGGGTGGAGTGGGATTGAAGAGAGTGTGGGAGTTTGTTCCAGGGGTGGGAGAAAAGAGCAATGAAGGAGTGAAGGTGAGCAGAGTCTTGATTTTGGAAGTTTAACCAGAAATTAACTTAAGTTAAGATGGCTGCTTTAAGATCTGCTAGGTCCTGGGTTAAAGCAACCTGCATGGAGAGATCAGTCAAGTTTGAGCGAAGGCCCTGGATGTTTGACGTCCATACTGTTAAGAAAGAGGGAGGGGGAGCATCGGGTGCAGGACAGGGGAGGGGACGGGTAGGGTAAGATGAGGGGTGAGAGGTGGAGGTAGGGAGAGATGTTTATGGTGTGTCTGAGATTGCAGAAGGGTTAGGAGAAAGGGAAGGATGAGGAGGACAAATGGTTTGATGGTGATGGGAAGAGGCACAGTGAGGTGTTCTTTGAGGGGGGGGTAGAGCAAAGTCGAAGGTTGGAGGAGGTGCAGGTATGTGATGGAAGGGAGAGGAAGTGGGGAGGTGGCAGCTTTGAGGAGGAGGGTGGAGGAGTAGAATTGGAGAAAGATGGTAGGATGAGGGGAAAGTTTTGAAGGGGAGGAGCAAGTGGGGAGATTTAGGGGGGAGGGGCGAGGGGGAGTTTAGGAGGAGAGGGGTGAGGGGGAAGTTTAGTAGGCGAGGGGTGGGGTGGGAGAATTGATAGGGAGGGGTGAAGGGGGAGTTTTGGAGGAGAGGGGGGAGTTTAGGAGGGGAGGGGTGAAGGGGGAGTTTAGCAGGGGAGGAGTGGGGTGGGAGAATTGAAAGGGAGGGGTGAATGGGGAGTTTTGGAGGAGAGGGGTGAGGGGGGAGTTTAGAAAGTGGATACAACAACAACAACATGCATTTTAAAGGCCATTTTCCCTGCTAGAGCGGGGGTTAGCCTTGCGGTCCCCATGACAATCTTCTCCATTTTGCCCTATTTTCTGCATCTCTCCTTGTTAACCCCCTTGCCCGCATTTCTTCTTCCACCATCTTTAGCCAAGTC
Source organism: Myxine glutinosa (assembly GCF_964187855.1). Lineage (NCBI taxonomy): Eukaryota > Metazoa > Chordata > Myxini > Myxiniformes > Myxinidae > Myxine > Myxine glutinosa. The sequence continues at coordinate 87,932,842 of NC_136271.1, read as the reverse complement.
TTTCTCGGTCTTCCCCGTCTTCTACTACCTTCTACATTCATTTCCATCACTCTTCTCAACCAGTCACTTTCATCCTTCCTCAACACATGACCAAACCATCTCAACCTGGTCCTCTTCACAGCATCAATCACAGGCTCTATTCCCATCATCTTTCGCAATTCATCATTTGTCTTCCTCTCTCTCAACGATACTCCGCACATCCGTCGAACCATTCGCATTTCCACCCTTTCCAACCTTCGTTGCTGCTCTACGTTCATTACCCATGTCTCGCTCCCATAAATCATAACACTTCTCACACATGCAGCATACACCTTTCCCTTCAGCTTCAACGACACTCCCCTCATCATCAGCACGCCACTCAATTCCCGAAACTTCTTCCATGCACATCTCACTCGAGCAACCGTTGCCGAGTCTGATCCACCTTCTCCATTCAGCATGTCTCCGAGGTAGCAAAATGTTTTCACACCTTCCAGCTTCACGCCGTCTCCAAGATCCAACTCAACATTTCCTCCATCTGCAGCTCCCTCTGTGCACACCTTACATTTGAATGTAGCTGCCACACTGGTTAATGACCCTCTCAGACCACTACATTTTTGATGAACCCACTCAGCGCACATTGTACACTGAATGGAGTTCACTCCGACACCCTTCCTACACACAGCACAGGGCCACTTCCCAGTTCTTTCCACCTCACCACATGCTTTACCACTTGCCATCACCTTCGTCTTTCCGATATTCACCTTCAGACCTTTTGTCTCCATACATTCCTTCCACGTGTTCATCTTTTCCTTCAGTCCATCCATACTTTCCGCAATCAACACCAGATCATCTGCATACAACAACTCCCATGGTAAACCCTCCTTTACGTTCTGAGCCAGCACCTCCATCACAGCTACAAATAGTAGTGGACTTAGTACCGACCCCTGATGCACTCCCACCTTCACCTCAAACTCACCACTGTTCCCGTCCTTCGTCCTTACAGCTGTGCGCGCTCTTTTGTACATTGCCACCACTACTCTGATCAACCATTCCTCGACTCCTAACTTCCTCAATGCCCATGTCAATACTTTGCGTGGAACCCGATCGAATGCTTTCTCCAGATCAACAAACCCAAGAAACAACTTCTTCCTCTTCTCCATGTACTTATCCTGCAACTGCCTCACAATGAAAAGCGCGTCTGTCGTTCCTCTTCCTGGCATAAATCCAAACTGCATTTCGTCGATCTTCACTTTCTTCCTTATCCTCCTCTCCAACACCCTTTCCAATACCTTCATTCCATGCTCCAGTTTAGAAAAGTTTAGAAAGTGGATGATTAATGAAAAACGAACATTTATAACAAACTGGGTTCAATGTGATTTTCAAATCAGAAATCTGTTTGAAAACGATAGAGGAGGGGTGGAAAGAAGGTGAGTTTAGAGAATGTAGAAAGGAATGCCTGTAAGTGTAAGAGATTGAATTTTTTTTTGAAATGGAATGATTTGATGAGGAAATTGAAAAAAGCCTTTTAAACAGGAAGAACAAGCGTTACGCCTAGGTCCCACGTCGGTGAAGTGATGAGTTGACAAAGTGGAAGACGCAAGGCGGCCATCTTGGATTTTGACGTGGTGACCCAATTTTCAATAGCGTCCTCCCTTATGCATAGATACACCCACACACCAGATTAGAAGTTAGTAGTTCGTTTATTTTTCAAGATATTTTGCTCACAAGGTTCAGACATATATATGGTGGCGGCCATCTTGGATTTTGACGTGGCGACCCAATTTTCAACAGCGTTCTTCCTTATGCATAGATACACCCACACACTAGATAAGAAGTTGGTACTTCGCTTATTTTTCAAGATATTACGCTCACAAGGTTCAGACATATATGGCGGCAGCCATCTTGGGTTTTGACGTGGGTTGCACCCACACACCAAATTAGAATTCGGTCCTTCGTTTAAGTACGCACGCACGCAAGTACGCATGCATGCATGCACAGACGGACGCACACACGCACGCACGGATGGACGAACACACGGCCGGAGGGGAAAACCATAGTCCCCCTTTCGCTCCACGGTGCGACAGGGGACAAAAACAGCGTGTTGTAATAAACCACTGAATAAAACACTGCAGGGGAAAGTTTAAACATATTTAAACAAAACAGTGAAAAACAATCTGGGAAAAGTCCGTGAAGTGAGGGCGTGGATCAGAGAAAAGGTTAAATGAGATGGAGGAAAGGCGAAAGGCGAGTTTGGAAAGGCGAGTTTCAGATGGAGATGGAAGGAAGAAGTGGAAGAACAGGAGATAAAGGGGGCGGGGCGAGACAACAAGCACACGTGCCCATGAGGATAGAAGGAAATAACAATAAAAAAAATTGTTGTTTTGTATTTAAAACGTTAGGCAAAGGGTAGATGTTCGGGGGAAGTTAGGGGGAGAAGAGAAAATATAATATATAAGCAATACAGTGAAGGAAAGAACTTAAATTCACAAAACGCCGATGGGGGGGGGGGGGGGGGGGAGGGAAGCCTAGAGAGACCAGGCTGCGCACGCGGTGCGAACATAAAACGATTAATTATGCACAAGTTTGCATGAATTGCAAACCGACACTAACCAGAAACAAACAGTGACACATACACAAATAAAATAACGAGTGGAAATTTGACAAAGACACGAATGGGAAAATACTTTAACTTTGATGCCGTGCAGAGGTCGAAGTCGCTTCCTTAAATGTTCTAATTAATAACGCAAAATAATTCATTATTAAATCATATTTTCAGTTCCAGAATAAACTTATTCTCACTTCTTTTGCATGAGATGGCTTTTACTTGCTAATGATAACTTGTAAATAACTTCTGCTTCTGGTTTTGCCGGCGAGGTTGTATTTTTTCCAAGATCTCCACGCTCTCCACGCCCTTCAATGTTAAGTAATTGTTCCCGTTTGTATTTTTGTAAAAACTGTATTTTTATTTTACGGTGCGAGTGTGTCTCTAGGAAGATCTCGATGTAAATCGTGCATACCTGTATAAAACTGTCGGTTATTTCCTGCCGTGTTTTTGAGGCCTAAAACGTGGCAGGAAATAAAATTTGAGGCCTTTTTGAGGTCTTCTTTTCACACAATACTTCCCTGAACATCTTAGCCTTTGTTTAAAATCTTAATTTAAATTTTTTTTTCCTTCTTTGTTCATGTTCATTCATTCTTCGAACACATGTTTCACCCCAATTTACCCAGATAGTTTTCATGGTTTAGTTTTAAAATGTTTAAACTTTCCCTTGAACTGTTGTATTCTGTCGTAGATTATAACACTTTTTTCTTCTTCTTCTTTAAAAGGTTGCTTTCGAATTGTTCACCAAATGTCTGCATTTCAAACAAAAATTCCATCTCTTACAGTTCCTCCTTCCTACATTCCCGACACTCACCTGCATTCCACCCCTCCTCCAACGTTTGCAAACGGATCTCTGACTCGAAAATCACAAGAAACTAATTTTGCAATAAATGTTCGTTTTCCATGAATCATCCAACACTTTCTAAAATCCAAACTCATCCCTCTCCTCCTAATCTCCACCAACACGCATCCCTTTCAAATATCCCCCCTTGCCCCTTCCCTCCCAAACTCCCTCCTCACCCATCCCTTTCAAATCTCCCCCCCTGCCCTTCCCATCCTAAACTCCCCCCTTGCTCCTCCCCTCATAAACTTCCCCCTCACCCCTCCCCTCCTAAATTCCCCCCTCACCCCTCCCCTTCAAAACTCTAACTTCCCTGAAAATGTCTGCTGCTCTTCTTCTGCTCCAATTGGTTCTTCTGATCATTTGCTTGTTAAAGTGGACATCTATGTGGCCATTCTCAGAGAGCCTTCTCAGCATCGACGAGTTTGGCATTTCACTCAGGCTGACTGGCACTGTCTTCAAGCAGCCATCAATCATCTGGACTGATCTCCCATCTCTTCTGCCTCTGACATCAACTCTTTCTGAGAATTCTTCCAAAGCAAACTGCTCCCTCTCATGCACAGATTTATCCCTTCTCGTCTTCAGTTGTCATACCCTTCCTCCCGTCCATGGTACACTGAAGCTTGTGGTGAGGCAGTTGCCCTGAAGCATCTTCCGTTCACCTCATGGAAGGCTAATCCAACTGAAGGTAATCTCAGTTCCTTTCACAAAGCTCAGAACAAGTGTGGGTCTACCCTCAGGAGAGCCAGGAAACAATATATCTCTGCTCTCAATGCTGAACTCTCAAACCGGTCTCCCTCCTCCAAATCCTGGTGGCGTCTGGTCAAATATGTTTCTGGTATTTGTTCCCGCTCCATCCCCTCCCTTACCTCAAATGGCTGCATAGCTGACACTGCAAGTGAAAAAGCCGAATGCCTCAACTCTGTGTTTGCCTCAAAATCTTGTGTCCCGAACCCATCTCTCTCTGTACCCACCTTACCCAGTCGAACCCAGCTGCTCCAGGACTCTGTGTCCTTCTCTCCTGGCAGGGTGGATAAGTTTTTGTCAATCCTCGACTCTGATTCTGCAACTGGACCAGACGGCATCAGCCCACAGGTCCTAAAATCCTGCTCTGCTGCTCTTTCACACACTCTCTCTGCTCTCTTCACCCTCTCTTCTGCTCAAGGTCATCTGCCAGCATCCTGGAAATCAGCAAACATTACCGCTTTACACAAAAAGGTGCAAAAACAGATCCTTGCAACTACAGACCAATCAGCCTGCTCCCAATTATAAGCAAGGTCATGGAATCCATCATCGCTTCTGACATCAAATCCTTCCTCTTCTCCAATGGCTTGATCTCTGATCATCAATTTGGATTCAGACCAGGTCAATCTACTCTGGACATGCTGCTTCTGCTGTCTCAACAATGGATGGAGGTCCTCAATGCCAAACAGGAAATCAGAGCTGTCTCCCTCGACATATCGCGTGCCTTCGATACGGTCTGGCACCCGGGGTCTGCTCACCAAACTCTCCTCCTGTGGTATCCATGGAAATATCCACGCATGGCTTGCGGACTTTCTCTCTGGTCGTAGTCAACGTGTGGCCCTCAATGGTTTTCTCTCATCTCCCTTTCCTGTTCAGGCTGGAGTTCCACAAGGCAGTGTTCTGGGCCCTATTCTTTTTCTGGTCTTCATCAATTATCTCTCTGACTCTCTGGAAAATCCTCTCTATCTCTTTGCTGATGACTCCACTCTCTGCCACTCCATTTCTCATCCCTCAGATCGGCAGGCAGCAGCCTCCTCACTCTCTGCCGACCTGGACAAAATCACAGACTGGTCAAACAAGTGGAACATGTCTTTCAATCCTGACATATGTCACACTCTCACTGTGTCTCTCCGAAAAGACCAACTGGACAACCCTCCCATTTAATTTCTTGACAATCCTCTCCATGAAGTTCTGTCACTCAAGCTTTTGGGTCTCACTATCTGCCATGATCTTTCCTGGGAAAACCACATTTCCAAGTTGGCCTTCAAAGCCAGTTGCCGACAGGGCACCCTCCGCCATGCGAAGTCCTTTGTTGGCACACCTGAGCTCCTCACCACATTTAAGGCTTTCATCCGCAGCTCAATGGAATACTGCTCTCCCCTCTGGGCCGGTGCTCCTGCCTCACACCTAGCTCGGCTTCACGCTGTTGAAACCAAAGCTTTCAGAATCATTGGAATCTCCCGCGATTAAGCTAACTCCGAGGGCCTTTCACTCACTCACCGCAGGCAGGTTGGTGGTCTTTGTCTTCTACCGACTCCTCTCCAGCCTTGCTCTCCCAGCTCTATCTGAGATCTTTCCCCCAAATATTCCTACAGGACGCAGAATATCTGCCAGCAACCCTCTTATGGTTAAACTTCCAAAATCTAGGCTCTGCTCACCTTCACTCTTTCATTCCTCTTTTCTCCCACCTCTGGAACAAACTCCCTCACTCTCTTCAATCCCACTCCTCCCTCCAGGTATTTAAAACAGCTGTTCACCACCATCTCTTATCTTTCCCCATCCTGAACCTTCATCTTTTCTACCCCCATTAATTAATAGTCCAAGCCATTTAGCCCAAATATGGGGCCAGATAGGAAAAAACTGCAACACTACATATCAGTGCGAAATTGTATGCAGTAATATATACCAGATAACATATCAAAAGTCTAAAGCTCTAAAAATATGGGGTGTCTGTCAAAATCACTGGTACATGGACCCCCCTTTTCATCCTTTTGCGGTACGATTTGTTCACATTTTGCGATACATTCCGAGCACATGGTATATAATTGTACTTTTAATATCAGGAATTACAGCATGTTACAGCCCCAGTACGGCCCGTACGGAACAAAAAATAAGCACGTAAACAAAATTCCCAATAGCTAAATACTGATCACTGATATGCAAATACATGAATCACTTGTCATGACTGTTTCAGAATTATGGCACATTTTGTTGATTAAAATCACAAACTCATAATAAAATCACATATAGAGAAACTAATAATACTGACTCATAAAATACTGTCGGAAGTCAAGGATTCGCTTAAAAGTAAAAAAATGTCCACAATTAACTAATTCAGTTGCATGTAACAGTCTATAACAACAGTCCACTACCTAATCATCATTTTCCTCGTCATCGTCGTCGCTGAAACTGTCCAGGACGGAGTTGGTGCAGCCAGATCCACGGCACTGACCACAAGCAGGAGAACACTCCAAGTTGTTCTTGCGGCATGTACACCGTGCGGAACCACAATCGGTCGAACAGTTGCACCGGATAACATTCAACAAATCCTGAGGTGCTGGAGGGAGGTCGGTCATAACAGGAACAAGATTGCCGTCGCTCATTCTCCAGCCCCAATCCACTGGTTGTAGGCTGTTGTTTCCTTTCCACTGCTGTATTTGCAGATACACCCGTCTGCTGTGATATCTCGCTGCAGCAGATGTGGGCGTTAAGGTCTGTGGGAGTATCTTCGAAGTCTTGACTGCGACCTGTTCACAAAACCGCTTGTACCTGAGGGAATCCAAACTTTCATCAGGTTTACCCTTGTAGAGACACACGAGTGCTATCTCTCCTGCAGCCTCGACCACATCTGGTGATGCATCCTCAGCCAAGAACTGTTGGGATTGAGTTTGGAAGAGTGTGCTCATCATGAATTTCTTCAGTGACGCTCCTTTGCCAAGGCCGTACAGTCGAGACGTCGTGTCACATCCCAATACCGCGTGTATGAATAGGATGCTTTCACACACAGCTGCACCGAGCTGACGTTTCATGGACTTCACATTCCAGATGTGGTTTGGTTTTGTAGTGGATTTTGCCTGACTATACATAAACAAGTCGTGTGCTTCTAGGTTTGCGTAGAAGCAGAGTAGGACGATCAGATCTGTGTCTTCTCCTATAAGGGCTGTGTTCCTCATGTTCGCCGAACTGACTGCGGTCTGGACGATTAGCAGGTCAGCATCTTCCTGGGAATGATGGGTCTGGCATCCAGAAAGCCGGAGGTATCTGCTCAACATGTTGATGAAGTTCTGTTTGTTGTTGAGGTTTCCCAGGAAGATGTCTTTCTTCATGGTCAACTTCATGTCATCAGTGAAAGTCACTTCTGGTCCACCTCTACCTGCTGCTCGCCTCTGGTGGGTCATGTGCTTGGTTGATTGACCAAGATATCCATCAAATATTACGATGGCCTTTCCGTACTTTCTTGTAACATAGTCACAGTGGAGCATGCAGATCTCTCGATATGTTGGTGAACCACGTGGCCATGGTATATGGTGCAGCAGACTTCCACCATCCAAGACATACTGGATTTCGCTGATTGACTCTATGGTACCTGGTTCAAGTTTAGACCAGATAGCATCTCCGAGTACGGACTTCTGGGCTTCACGTAGCATCAGCTTTTCATCAAACAGCGCAGGTGGATGAGGGCATAACTCAAAGCGAAACATCTCTTCCTTATCTTCAGCAGATTTTGAGATGATGATGAGACGCTGGAATAGCAGTTCTGGGTCTATCTGTACCTGGTCTTTACCAACTCGCACAGATGATCTGGCCTTCAGAAATGTGGTGACTTGGTCTTTGCGCTTGAACGTGTAGTGGACAACTGACTGATTTGTCATGGAGTGCATGATCTTGTCTCCAATGAGCTTGGCATTGTCGACATCAACCTTACTGCCAGCGTTGACACCAGTCATTATGTTCCTGAGGGATGGATGACACTTGAAAGGATTTCTGTCAACTAGAGCGACCTGTAGTGTACTTGTATCTTGCATGTCGCGATGCTGCCTGGTTTTGCCCATCTCTTTGTTCTGTTCACCTGTGCTGTACTTCACTCCAGTGAGCTCTTGCATCGATCTGTTCGTCTCCGAACAAGCCGGCATGGACAAAAGCCACGTTAACCGTTGTTGCTCTGTCATTCCTCTTCCTCTTGTTAACCCCCCGCTGGTCTTCATACTTCTCATGAGTACTTGCTCAATCATCAGGTCTGAGGAAATTCCAGCCCAAGCTCTACTACTTCTTCGGGCGACATGGAAGCCCTGAGTAAACTTACGGTGCACATCTGGATAGTCCTGTTCTAAGCTGTGCATTATTTGCAGGTAAATCCTGGCAGACTTAGCATAGAGTGAATGACCTGAGGCTGCTACATATGGTAACATATCAGATACAGCTTCGAGGTGCAGGGACCAGTTTCCCATACGCTCGGCTTTGATGAATTTTCTTAAGATCTTCACCATATCCATATACTGTAACCACAGTTTCGCTGTTCGGTCTTTGGTCAATGATTCTGTCTGTGTTTGAAAGACTTTGCTGATCTTGTCAAGGATTGGATCACTTGCTACATCGTTGGAAGATCGTGTGCCTTTCATCAACGCATCATACAGGGTCCTTGCTTTACTCACATCTGGATGAATCACATCATCATCGGCCAAGCCACTCATTGCATCTTCATCCCGAACTGGCAAGTCTTCTGCAGTTCTGTATTGTGTTCCTCCAAGAGGATCAGACAGGAGGAGTGCATTCAGGACAGCATCCAGGAGGATGTGTGCCCGTACAGCCCTGGAAATTGCTTTTCCTGTTAGGATGTGATCCACTGCATTTGGTGCGTATATGAGTTCTAGCAGCTCCTTCAACCCAGAACCACCCATGAGGTGCCCTATGCTGCCAAGGAAGCTCATTTCCATATGAAAGGCACCTAGCCTTACCACAATACGTCGCATGGGGCTTCCATCTGGCTCCGAGAGAATGATCGACAATGCTTTCCACCATAGTGGCTGATCAAAGGTGATGATGGTAGGTACAACAGTAAAAACTTCACTTATATATACAATATTGTACAGTATGATATCCTTTATTTATTATATCGTGCTAGTGATTAGGTCCAGTGTATAAAATAAGCAATAGAAGTTCAGAGAGCGACAATAATCATAGCATGCGGCATATGTACGTCTTTTAACATGGGGCTAAATGGAGAAAACTTGATTGCATTATTTGAGAGTCACCCCATATTTTTAGACCTTTATACTTTTAGTATGTTATAAAGGTACCTTGAGGGTAATCAATACTAATGAGATCGGTAGTGTTGCAGTTTTTTCCCCGTCAAATGCTAAATGGCTTGGACTATAACCCCAGATCCACTTTTTTGAAATACCGACTTCTTTCCTGAAAGCCCTTGCAGTGTCCATGTGTTTTTTTTAACCTCTCCCCCCCCCCCCCCCCCCTCCCCAAGCCTCGTCCCCACAAGCCCTTCCCCTCCCACAGATCTCCCGATGTCCCTGCTCTCCATCTTGTCTCCCGCTCCCTTTATCATATGTTTTATGTGTAAGTTTGTCTTTTTGTGATCAATGTTAGCTCTTACACGAGCCTCGCTCTTGTATACAAAAAGAAAAAGAAAAAAAACCGCATGAGTTAAGCATTTGCACCAAAGGGAGCTAGCAAAACAGAAAAGAAAAAGAACAACAATAACACCAACAGCAACAGCAACAATCTATCAAGTTATTGGTTGACAAAATAAACAAAATACATTTGTAAAAGCTAGCACACTTAATCTGGTTTGAGTGGTATCAACAGGTGTAATTTCCTGCAGGTGAGTGTGTATTTAATAAGTAGATGCCTTATAAAGGTGTCACATGATCACATCTATTTACATGAGGAGAAGGTACTGCACGATTTGCTTGAACAATAGTACGCATACGGAATATGGAAAGGTGAATTTAGAATGCTCTTTTTAATAAATAGCATGACACCCGATGAACCTCAACGAAAGCATCACAGACCATTCTGGGCCCTTTCCCTTCATAAATTGAGCATTTTGTTGTCGTACCTTACAATCCTCGAGGCCTTGGCAGCCATGATAGAGACTTTCCGGCAGAGTTTCTCACTCTGTGCATGCGTAAACGCCGTTCAACAGGTTGTGTGGTATAGAGCACCGAAGCTATGACGCCACGTTGTCATGACAACGTCCGACTGGTTCTAAACAAAATAACCTGGAAGTACGCTCGCTTCGATAAAACGCGCTTCATGTGTTGAAACATCACTAAATATGGCTGCCCTGTCGCTGATCCAAATCAAGATATCTGCAGAGGAGAGAACCATTTTAAATTGGATCACGTGGAAAACCTTTCATATTTTCCGTGAAAACCCGGGCGAGTTTTTCCAAGGTAGCATGGAAGACAAATGTTACAGAGTTGTGGTTCGTGTTCCTTATCATGTCACCCTCTGTACAAACGGATGTGTATAACGTGATCCCAGCTATTCACTCTCATGTCTACCTTGGAAAGTCGTGTTGGGTAAACAGGAGAGTTCAGCGTTCATTATACACATGAATAATCTCACATCGAATTTATTTGACAGTAAATTAGATTCGGCACTTTATTTATTATTTCATGGATACATGTTTACAAAACGACATGTGAAGTATAATAATTTTGTCCAAATAAAAGTAATAATGACCCCACATTTACAGGTAATCTCGGCTCTTATCGTTGTGGATATTTTGAATTCGATGCGATGCACCAAAGATAACTTCATGGAATTCAAGATACATCATTACATTTCATCTTATTGTCGTATCTATGGCCACAATGGAGACGTGCCCATGCAATTTACACTGTTTATTTATGCATATATATCACTAAAAGAGACATACCTTAACTTATTTTAACAGATTATTTTGCCAGAAACTGTTGAATGTGTGCGCACATCTCATTCGATGATTTAGTGTGTATCAAATGGTAGTTACGAGGTACATTGCCTTCTCAGCATTGCTTGTCCGTTCTCTATCCTTTTAAATACTGAGCATCGAGCAAGGAAGCAGCACGTACCATTTTTAAAGTCTTTGGCATGACTTATGGGGTTTGAATTTGAACCAGCTGAAATACATGGTGCCTACATACACCAGAACTGGTGCTTGGTTGTCTGTCTGCACACCGAGGTAGGAACGATATTTGAAAAAAACACAATTTTTTTAAAATTGTACAACAGGCAGAGGGATTACCTTGACATGGTACACAGAATGATAGTGTGAGTATGCAACTTCTGCAACATCAACTTTTTGCACTGATTTTAAAGAATAGAAGTGAGAGATCACCTTATTTGTTTCATCCATCATTGCTTCACACTTGGTTCCTTTGGAAAACGACAAAAGCTGTAGGTATGACTCTCTGATTGGTTGCTACAATCTCAAGCAAACACTGTACTGCACCATCTTCACAAATCTATGATGGCCATAATCTACGATAGTGCCGAACCAGCCTGCGCCAATGTGACATCACACTTCGGAGCTCCATTGTGGTTGTATTTTTTTGTCAGATTTAAAAAAATTGTTCTGATTTTTTTTTTAAAGCAATACCCCAGAGACAATGTCGCTTCCTTCCATTGGAATCATTGTAATTGCTGCAGCCATTATTGTGCTCGGCAAGATGACATTTATCAACAATTCAGTGGATGAACAATTCGGGGATTTTGTGATCTCTCGATTTGGTACTTTATTGATGTATTCTGTTGTCTTTTTCATTCTTGTTAGTTATGAAAATGTTCGAGAATAAAAGGTATGACTTTTAAAGGCTTCATTCTATCGTAGTTTTAAAGTGAATCATTTTGTACACATTTAATGGGGCAGCCATTTTTTTCCATCCCATTCAGACAAATGAGTACCACCGTTCTCCATCATATATGAATGACACTTCATGAGCAAGGGAAATTTCACTGCTGTTACGCAGCCACATAAAAGAATGCCATTTTGGAGACAAAATTAGAGAGTTGATGACATCATATACGAGTGGAAAGGGCACTGATAAAAAGCAATGCAAACCAGGTAGATATTGTGTTTAACAGTTGCCCCAATGAATATATCGCCAGTGGAGTCCAGATTATTTAATAAAATGAAAAAAATCATCAATGGAGTCCAGATTATGTGTGAAAATGAATAAATCACCAATGGAGTCCAGATTACATGTAAAAAAAATAAAAAAATAACCACCTTTAGAGGCCATTTTTCCCCGCAAAGCGGGGGTTGGCCTTTTTCGGGGACCGTGGTTGTTGTTGTTTTTTGGTCCCCTTTTTGAAGCAATGTTTTACGGCCGGATGCCCTTCCTGAAGGTGTCACATGATCACATCTATTTACATGAGGAGAAGGTACTGCACGATTTGCTTGAACAATAGTACGCATACGGAATATGGAAAGGTGAATTTAGAATGCTCTTTTTAATAAATAGCATGACACCCGATGAACCTCAACGAAAGCATCACAGACCATTCTGGGCCCTTTCCCTTCATAAATTGAGCATTTTGTTGTCGTACCTTACAATCCTCGAGGCCTTGGCAGCCATGATAGAGACTTTCCGGCAGAGTTTCTCACTCTGTGCATGCGTAAACGCCGTTCAACAGGTTGTGTGGTATAGAGCACCGAAGCTATGACGCCACGTTGTCATGACAACGTCCGACTGGTTCTAAACAAAATAACCTGGAAGTACGCTCGCTTCGATAAAACGCGCTTCATGTGTTGAAACATCACTAAATATGGCTACCCTGTCGCTGATCCAAATCAAGATATCTGCAGAGGAGAGAACCATTTTAAATTGGATCACGTGGAAAACCTTTCATATTTTCCGTGAAAACCCGGGCGAGTTTTTCCAAGGTAGCATGGAAGACAAATGTTACAGAGTTGTGGTTCGTGTTCCTTATCATGTCACCCTCTGTACAAACGGATGTGCATAACGTGATCCCAGCTATTCACTCTCATGTCTACCTTGGAAAGTCGTGTTGGGTAAACAGGAGAGTTCAGCGTTCATTATACACATGAATAATCTCACATCGAATTTATTTGACAGTAAATTAGATTCGGCACTTTATTTATTATTTCATGGATACATGTTTACAAAACGACATGTGAAGTATAATAATTTTGTCCAAATAAAAGTAATAATGACCCCACATTTACAGGTAATCTCGGCTCTTATCGTTGTGGATATTTTGAATTTGATGCGATGCACCAAAGATAACTTCATGGAATTCAAGATACATCATTACATTTCATCTTATTGTCGTATCTATGGCCACAATGGAGACGTGCCCATGCAATTTACACTGTTTATTTATGCATATATATCACTAAAAGAGACATACCTTAACTTATTTTAACAGACTAGGGCATTGCCCGTACTATATCTATATCTAAAATTATATCCCCCCCCTCTATTTACATGAAATGGTTTGGTCCAAAGCGAACGGCTTGCGAGTACGGTGACAATACCCCCCCTCTATTTACATGCAATGGTTTGGTCCAAAGCGAACGGCTTCCGGAGTTTGGTAAAGAAATCGCCATCGCGTGCACAAACGCGCAGGAAAGCGAATGAATCGTAAATTCGGTTTTATTAGTTTTAAAACATAGTTTAACGCCAACATAGTTTGCAAACGTGAAATAAATGAATACGCTCTCAAATGTGCCATCCGAGGCAGAGTGTGTCCTCCACGTTCGGCACACGCGATCGTTCGCTGCTCTCTGATTGGTTGAATCGTTTTTTGGACATAGCTCGGTAAGTAATTGTCCGATTAATATGAAACCTTGAAAAGGCACATCCTCGGGTCCCCAGCAATATACCTGGCAAGTTAAAAGTATATCGGACCCGTGGTTGTCGAGAAACAGCGGTCACAGACAAACAGACGTACAAACGTACAGACGTACAAACGTACAGAGATTACTGGAATTATAGATAGATTATTTTGCCAGAAACTGTTGAATGTGTGCGCACATCTCATTCGATGATTTAGTGTGTATCAAATGGTAGTTACGAGGTACATTGCCTTCTCAGCATTGCTTGTCCGTTCTCTATCCTTTTAAATACTGAGCATCGAGCAAGGAAGCAGCACGTACCATTTTAAAGTCTTTGGCATGACTTATGGGGTTTGAATTTGAACCAGCTGAAATACATGGTGCCTACATACACCAGAACTGGTGCTTGGTTGTCTGTCTGCACACCGAGGTAGGAACGACATTTGAAAAAAACACAATTTTTTTAAAATTGTACAACAGGCAGAGGGATTACCTTGACATGGTACACAGAATGATAGGGTGAGTATGCAACTTCTGCAACATCAACTTTTTGCACTGATTTTAAAGAATAGAAGTGAGAGATCACCTTATTTGTTTCATCCATCATTGCTTCACACTTGGTTCCTTTGCAAAACGACAAAAGCTGTAGGTATGACTCTCTGATTGGTTGCTACAATCTCAAGCAAACACTGCACCATCTTCACAAATCTATGATGGCCATAATCTACGATAGTGCCGAACCAGCCTGTGCCAATGTGACATCACACTTCGGAGCTCCATTGTGGTTGTATTTTTTGGTCAGATTTAAAAAAATTGTTCTGATTTTTTTTTTAAAGCAATACCCCAGAGACAATGTCGCTTCCTTCCATTGGAATCATTGTAATTGCTGCAGCCATTATTGTGCTCGGCAAGATGACATTTATCAACAATTCAGTGGATGAACAATTCGGGGATTTTGTGATCTCTCGATTTGGTACTTTATTGATGCATTCTGTTGTCTTTTTCATTCTTGTTAGTTATGAAAATGTTCGAGAATAAAAGGTATGACTTTTAAAGGCTTCATTCTATAGTAGTTTTAAAGTGAATCATTTTGTACACATTTAATGGGGCAGCCATTTTTTTCCATCCCATTCAGACAAATGAGTACCACCGTTCTCCATCATATATGAATGACACTTCATGAGCAAGGGAAATTTCACTGCTGTTACGCAGCCACATAAAAGAATGCCATTTTGGAGACAAAATTAGAGAGTTGATGACATCATATACGAGTGGAAAGGGCACTGATAAAAAGCAATGCAAACCAGGTAGATATTGTGTTTAACAGTTGCCCCAATGAATATATCGCCAGTGGAGTCCAGATTATTTAATAAAATGAAAAAAATCATCAATGGAGTCCAGATTATGTGTGAAAATGAATAAATCACCAATGGAGTCCAGATTACATGTAAAAAAAATAAAAAAAATAACCACCTTTAGAGGCCATTTTTCCCCGCAAAGCGGGGGTTGGCCTTTTTCGGGGACCGTGGTTGTTGTTGTTTTTTGGTCCCCTTTTTGAAGCAATGTTTTACGGCCGGATGCCCTTCCTGACGCCAACCCTTTTTGTCCCCTTTTTGCGACAAACAGGTAATTACCAGTGAACTGGTACTCAATTTGCCGACCTCGGAAGGATGACAGGCTGAGTCAACCCCCTGGCGTTAATTCAGCGATCAGACCGGGATTCGAACCCAGAATCCTAGGATCCTAAGCCCTCACCCTAGCCGCTTGCCCAACACCAGGGATCACTTGCCCAACACCCAACACCAGTCCAGATTACATGTAAAAATGAATAAATCATAAATGGAGTCCAGATTATGTGTAAAAATGAATAAATCACCAATGGAGTCCAGATTACATGTGAAAATGAATAAATCATAAATGGAGTCCAGATTATGTGTAAAAATGAATAAATCATCAATGGAGTCCAGATTACATGTGAAAATGAATAAATCATCAATGGAGTCCAGATTACATGTGAAAATGAACAAATCATCAATGGAGTCAAGATTACATGTGAAAATGAATAAACCATCAATGGAGTCCAGATTACATGTGAAAATGAATAAATGGAGTCCAGATTACATGTAAAAATTAAAAAATCATCAATGGAGTCCAGATTACATGTGAAAATGAATAAATCATCAATGGAGTCCAGATTACATGTGAAAATGAATAAATCATCTATGGATGGAGTCCAGATTACATGTGAAAATGAATAAATCATCTATGGAGTCCAGATTACATGTGAAAATGAATAAATCATAAATGGAGTCCAGATTATGTGTAAAAATGAATAAATCACCAATGGAGTCCAGATTACATGTGAAAATGAATAAATCATAAATGGAGTCCAGATTATGTGTAAAAATGAATAAATCATCAATGGAGTCCAGATTACATGTAAAAATTAAAAAATCATCCATGGAGTCCAGATTACATGTGAAAATGAATAAATCATCAATGGAGTCCAGATTACATGTGAAAATGAAGAAATCATCAATGGAGTCCAGATTGCATGTGAAAATGATAAATGGAGTCCAGATTACATCTGAAAATGAGTAAATCATCAATGGAGTCCAGATTACATGTGAAAAGGAATAAATCATCAATGGAGTCCAGATTGCATGTGAAAATGAATAAATCATCAATGGAGTCCAGATTACATGTGAAAATGAATAAATCATAAATGGAGTCCAGATTACATGTGAAAATGAATAAATCATCAATGGAGTCCAGATTACATGTGAAAATGAAGAAATCATCAATGGAGTCCAGATTACATCTGAAAATGAGTAAATCATCAATGGAGTCCAGATTACATGTGAAAAGGAATAAATCATCAATGGAGTCCAGATTGCATGTGAAAATGAATAAATCATCAATGGAGTCCAGATTACATGTGAAAATGAATAAATCATAAATGGAGTCCAGATTACATGTGAAAATGAATAAATCATCTATGGAGTCCAGATTACATGTGAAAATGAATAAATCATCTATGGAGTCCAGATTACATGTGAAAATGAGTAAATCATAAATGGAGTCCAGATTACATGTGAAAATGAATAAATCATCCATGGAGTCCAGATTACATGTGAAAATGAATAAATCATCTATGGAGTCCAACTTACATGTGAAAATGAACAAATCATCAATGGAGTCCAGATTACATGTGAAAATGAATAAATCATCCATGGAGTCCACATTACATGTGAAAATGAATAAATCATCTATGGAGTCCAGATTACATGTGAAAATGAATAAATCATCCATGGAGTCCACATTACATGTGAAAATGAATAAATCATCCATGGAGTCCAGATTACATGTGAAAATGAATAAATCATCTATGGAGTCCAACTTACATGTGAAAATGAACAAATCATTAATGGAGTCCAGATTACATGTGAAAATGAACAAATCATCTATGGAGTCCAGATTGCATGTGAAAATGAATAAATCATCAATACAGTTCAGATTGCATGTGAAAATGAACAAATCATCAATGGAGTCCAGATTACATGTGAAAATGAATAAATCATAAATGGAGTCCAGATTACATCTGAAAATGAGTAAATCATCAATGGAGTCCAGATTACATGTGAAAATGAGTAAATCATCAATGGAGTCCAGATTGCATGTGAAAATGAATAAATCATAAATGGAGTCCAGATTGCATGTGAAAATGAGTAAATCATCAATGGAGTCCAGATTACATGTGAAAATGAGTAAATCATCAATGGAGTCCAGATTGCATGTGAAAATGAACAAATCATTAATGGAGTCCAGATTACATCTGAAAATGAGTAAATCATCAATGGAGTCCAGATTACATGTGAAAATGAATAAATCATCAATGGAGTCCAGATTACATGTGAAAATGAATAAATCATCTATGGAGTCCAGATTACATGTGAAAATGAATAAATCATTAATGGAGTCCAGATTACATGTGAAAATGAATAAATCATCTATGGAGTCCAGATTGCATGTGAAAATGAATAAATCATCAATGGAGTCCAGATTACATGTGAAAATGAATAAATCATCAATGGAGTCCAGATTACATGTGAAAATGAATAAATCATCTATGGAGTCCAGATTACATGTGAAAATGAATAAATCATCCATGGAGTCCAGATTACATGTGAAAATGAATAAATCATCTATGGAGTCCAGATTACATGTGAAAATGAGTAAATCATAAATGGAGTCCAGATTACATGTGAAAATGAATAAATCATCCATGGAGTCCAGATTACATGTGAAAATGAATAAATCATCTATGGAGTCCAACTTACATGTGAAAATGAACAAATCATCAATGGAGTCCAGATTACATGTGAAAATGAATAAATCATCCATGGAGTCCAGATTACATGTGAAAATGAATAAATCATCTATGGAGTCCAACTTACATGTGAAAATGAACAAATCATTAATGGAGTCCAGATTGCATGTGAAAATGAATAAATCATCTATGGAGTCCAGATTACATGTGAAAATGAATAAATCATCAATGGAGTCCAGATTACATGTGAAAATGAATAAATCATCAATGGAGTCCAGATTACATGTGAAAATGAACAAATCATCAATGGAGTCCAGATTACATCTGAAAATGAGTAAATCAACAATGGAGTCCAGATGTGTATAAATCACGTGTAACTTTCAACCCGCCTGGCCTGGAGCTCACACTTCCCCATTTGTGTTCCACAGACCGGACTTCATTATGTTTTCACTTTTATTGCCATTATTTTCGCCTGTTTGTGGTTGAATGAGATGGTTTTGTGCTGGAAATGAT
The DNA here is from genome assembly GCF_964187855.1 of Myxine glutinosa. Classification (NCBI taxonomy): domain Eukaryota; kingdom Metazoa; phylum Chordata; class Myxini; order Myxiniformes; family Myxinidae; genus Myxine; species Myxine glutinosa. The sequence continues at coordinate 87,914,031 of NC_136271.1, read as the reverse complement.
CAAGGCATAAGTAAGAGCGACAGTGTCTCGACGCCTAATTCTGCACAACTTAACAATAACAGGAACAGTGTCCAAATTCAGTCTATTCCGTTACACAACATTAACTGTGTCCTTCCCTTAAGGCTTTCCCTTAATTTATAGCATTCAATTATCTTTTGGAAAAGTTCCCACAACAAATTCCACTCTTTTTCACTAATTTGCTCGAGCAGCATGGCATTCTGAGGCCTGAGTCAAGTTCTAAATTCCAGCCCTAACCTACAAAGACTATGCATCAGTGGCACATCAGTGATGATGCAACCAGCAGACCAAATTATATCATCCCAGTGAAATAGTTATATTGACGAGACTGAGCGATTAATTTACTCATTCATTAATTTCGTATGTTGGTTGCATCATTGCTGGGAGCATGGCTGTGCTGTTAGAGCCCTGTAGGTTGGAGCAGGAATTTGAATTTTGCACAAGGTGCTGGGGATAGCTCACCTACTCTTCGCAAAAGACACCGAGGGATCTTTAACGTCCACGAACGGATGCCGGTGTAGGAGGGTAGAATCACTCCCCAGGATGAAATCACTCCCCCTAGGATTTTAACACTCCCCCTTGCAGGATCAAATGACTCCCCAGGATTATAACACCCCCCTATATATTTTGTGATTTCAACAATATTTGTTGCATGGTAATGACATACAACCATGACAAAGTTAATGAATATGAACATAAAATGATAAATGAATTGATAAACAGGGCAGAATGATGTCCTTTGTAAACGTCTCTCCCTAAAAATAAAAATACGATGTTTTTCGCATCCCCGTATTAAACTGGGTAAATCAAATATAGACTAGAACGGGCACTCGGTAGAGCGCATACCTTCGCCGCAGCTACTGTTCTGTACTTGGCATGGGAGTGTAGGGAACAGAACAGTGAACAGTTTGGTGCTGATTTCATGCAAATCGGATAAGAATTGACCGAGTTATGACAAAAAACGCACATTTTGCAAGGTCGTGACCCCCCTGACCTTTGACCCCCAACCGCTAACAAGGGTAATGTGTTCACTGGGTCATGTCGTATATCACAAGATCGGGCATTGAATTCTGAACATTTTGGCATTAGTTGCATGCCAATTGGATAAATATTGACCGCGCTATGGTAAAAATACGATTTTGACCTTTTCGTGACCTTGACCTTGACCTTTGACCCGATTGCTCCCAAAATCTAATCAAATGTGTCCCGTATAATAACCAATCATCCCACCAAATTTCATGCAATTCGGTTGAATACTTTTTGAGTTATGCGAATAACATACACACACACACACACACACACACACACACACACACACACACAGACATACAAATAAATACACAGCGATCAAAACATAACCTTCCGCTTTTGCGAAGGTAAAAAGTATAAATTTAACATTCAAATAACTATATATTTTGATATTAGAGCATTCGCAGTAATCATTACGATACATTTACGATGTTTTATTAGTGGGGCAGATTTGTGTAAATATCCATAAGGATTGTGGGTTTTGTGGTAAAAGCACAAAAATTGGCATATATGATGTTAAGGACCTACTAATTGATTTTAGATATAGTACCAAGCAGGATTTTTTCCGAGAAGCCCATAAAGTGGAAAAATCCAAAATGGCCGCCGGCCGATTCGAAATATCTGTTAATTGTCATATCTTTATGAATAGTCAACGCAGAAACCTGAATGAAGTGTCTTTTTGTATGTTTCTGTACATGACGAATCCAATGGAACCATTATTTGCTTTGAAAAATGAATATAAATCAATATAATGGTCAATTTCAGGTTGAAATTCAAGATCGCCACCATTCGATTTGTCGATATCTAGCAAATGTCATATTATACACAGTAATTCATATCACACCATGGATGAAGTGTATTTTATACATTAGACAGTATACATATTTCAGCCACAGTCGCACCATCAATAAAAAAACAATAACATGGTTGTGATTTGTGTCATGCGGCACCCATACCGAGTGTCATATCTTCCCCAAAATATGTATATCGTATGAATATGTCCTTCCAAACAGGAGGAATACAATGATACCCTCACCTCATTGCATCATCGTTTGGCTTAGATTGTCCATCGTGCCTTGCAGGATCTTGTAGTAATTAGGTGTGGGAAAACGAAATAGGTTATTGTCGTTATAATATTAATGTTTTTTTCGTTGTAGGTGACTGAACAGAAGTGACAGAAATCATGTCGACACGCAAGAAGTGCAAGCTTGTTCATAGAGAGACATTAAGATCACCTGCGGCCACAAATGAACCTATTGACTGGAGTCTTTGTGCTTTATACCAGGAACGTTCAGACAAACCATTGAACTGTCCAGCCAAATCAAAACGTCCCGACGTCGGTGCTGGATATCATACTCTCGGTGATAACTTGAACAGTTTTCTCAATTTGGACAGCCAGCCATTACCTATCGACATAAGTAGGCTTGATGAAGGAGACGGTATTGGACACACACTGGCACGCAATCATGCCCAATGGCATGCATCATGCCGCTTGAAGTGCTGTGCCAGTCGTCTCGCCAGAGTTGAACTAGCTTCACTTCCAACTGCATGTACCAATACCCCTGGAGAAATACCATACATGTTAACGCAGGCTGAACACAGAGAATCTCCAGAAGATTCAAAATGCTTCTTCTGTGATGAATCTGGAACGGAGATGGCGCCTCTGCATGAAGCGATGACACCAAAACTAACACATAGGGTTAGGCAATGTGCACTAAAAAAACAGGATCAAAGGTTGATTGCGAAAATATCGCCGGGGTTGAGTTTGAGGTCAATTGTCTGGATCTAGGTCCTAGGAAAACTGATAAGACCACTCTCAGGCACCACGAGCATACTGCTTCGGCACAAGTCGCATTTGCTAAGGAGACTGCTGCTCTTGTTCGAGTAATAGAAGACATGGGAAATCCATTCATGGAAGAGAGTGATGACCTCCTGGTACTTGACAGCCGAGATGTTGCTGATCCAGCTGTTGTCCAAACTGTGCGTGCGATAGAGAAGACAGGCCAGGAACAGTATGACAAGTACATGACTGAGCGAGTGATGGAGCGAATTACACCAGTATCTGATCCCATATGTAAAAATCAGATGCCTTTGTTCAGCCGACCACCATGTCGAGTTCCGTCCAAAGCGAAACAGATCGTGACATCACTCAAGAGTGACTGTGCATTGTTTTCCAGACTGTACATTGCCTGTCAAACCCGTGACGGAGACTTGGACAATTTCTTCCAGCATGAGAATCATGCCTACCCTCCGTCATTGTCGCAGCTGGGAAAACTAAGGTTTGGGTCGAAGTCTGATCTTGTTGAATGTCTGGAAAGGTGCTGCACATCATGTGGGGATGCTCCATTAGTTGATGTCATCATATTGGATGGTGCTGCAATCATCAACATGCTCAGGCCCATTGGCATCAAAACGTTCCAAGAATATGCTACACAGGTATTTCTGCCTTATGTCAAAGCACAGCTGCGCAAAGTGATGAGAATTGACATAATTTGGGATGTGTACCTGGAAGAGAGTCTGAAGACCACTGCGAGAGAGAATCGAGGAAAAGGTGTTCGGCGGTGTGTTGCACCATCCAACATGATCCCAGGAAATTGGCAAGAGTTCTTGAGATTGGCAGACAACAAGACAAAACTATTCGACTTCTTGGCACACCAGGTAAGCTTTCAGTATTTCACTGGCTTTAAAAAAAACCATATACATGTAGAATCGATTGTAAACTACACAATATCAATGACATGAAATTTAATCTAGCTTCTTTTCTTTGCCAATTTAGGTTGTAGAACATCTTTCTGCGGAAAAGGATGTGTATACAACATGCGGTCAGAATGTGCTCTGCACGAGAGTTCACCAGGACATCTCATCTCTAGCACCATGTACGCATGAGGAGGCAGACACACGGATGCTCCTTCATACAGTTGATGCAGCAAGGAGAGGGTATCGCCGAATCATGTTGCATACTGTGGATACAGACGTGCTCGTCCTGGCAGTGTCTACTGTGGCACGCCTTGAAAACACTGAAATTTGGGTTGCTTTTGGCACTGGAAAGCACCTGAGGTACATTCCTGCCCACGATATCGCCACTGAGCTTGGTAGTGAGAAGGCACGTGCACTTCCTATGTTTCACGCCTTCACTGGTTGTGATACGGTGTCGTCATTCGCTGGTCGGGGGAAAAAGACTGCGTTCGACACATGGAAGTCCTTCACTGAAGTGACACCAGTATTCTCTACCTTGCTAACGGACCCGACGTCGCTCAATGATTGCATGTCTGTGCTCGAGAAGTATGTCGTCCTGTTGTACGACCGCACATGCACAGAATCTAACGTTGATTCAGCTAGGAAACACATCTTCACTACAAAAGCGAGGTCCATCGACACCATAACACCCACCAGAGGAGCACTGTTACAGCACACAAAACGGGCAGTATACCAAGGTGGACATGTGTGGGGACAGGCACTTGTCCGTTGTCCAGTACTTCCATCACCAGAGACATGTGGTTGGCAGAAGAGTGCCACACAGGGTTGGCAACCATTATGGACGGTATTACCAGAGGCAGTGGCATCTTGTTCCGAGTTGCTCAGGTGTGGGTGCCAGAAAGGTTGTAGGGGACTATGCAAGTGTGTTAGAGCTGCTCTTAAATGTACATCACTCTGTCGTTGCAGTGGTAATTGTGACCACAATGAGAGCAACTAATAGTTGTTTCAATGTAACATAAACATCCACACTCGAGAAAAACCATACACATTTTCGCACCGAGGGAAATGTTTCAGCCAGAGTGTACTTATTAAGTACTACTTAATATCTAAACCCAATGTCCAACATGTCATAATCAACACAGAAGTGTGAATATGTTTACGGCTCGACGCTGGGTAAATATTCTATAAATGAACCAGCAGAAACTTGAAAAGTGCAAAATTCATGGTGTTGTTCAAAGTAATCGGCAACAATGTAATGATGTATGGTATGGGAAGTGTTATTTAATGTATAATGCATAGAGTATATATGCATTGGATACAAATGTGTAGATCTATATAATATGTCACTTAGTTTGTGTGGTATTTTTTCCTCCATCTTAATATGATTTAGAATTTGCAACTCGTAGTATAAATGATAAAGTAAAGTCGACTGTTTATGTATCCGGTCGATATCATAGAACTTGGCATTGCCATTGGTCACTATGAATTCAGCTTTTCTTAATTAGTGGTGCCATTTTGTCTGACATTGGTGAATAAATCTACAACATACTTCATCCATGGTGTGATATGAATTACTGTGTATAATATGACATTTGCTAGATATCGACAAATCGAATGGTGGCGATCTTGAATTTAAACCTGAAATTGACCATTGTATTGATTTATATGCATTTTTCAAAGCAAATAATGGTTCCATTGGATTCGTCATGTACAGAAACATACAAAAAGACACTTCATTCAGGTTTCTGCGTTGACTATTCATAAAGATATGACAATTAACAGATATTTCGAATCGGCCGGCGGCCATTTTGGATTTTTCCACTTTATGGGCTTCTCGGAAACAATCCTGCTTGGTACTATATCTAAAATCAATTAGTAGGTCCTTAACATCATATATGCCAATTTTGGTGCTTTTACCACAAAACCCACGATCATTTCACAAATGTGCCCCACTATATACCAAAAGGATATTTTCATTTCAACATATAATATGTCATTTTAAGTTACGTTCTATAACTTCACTGCACTTTTAAGAAATATTAAATACGGGTTTTAAAATGTTACTCAAATGTTTGTATATTGGCAAAGGTGTGTTCACGTCCCGATAACCAGGTAACAAGCGCTTCTGAGCAGTTCCGAGAACTGGATATACGTATGTATAGTATCATGTATAGTATAATGTATAGTATCATATGTATATGATATACGTATCTATAGATATACGTATGTATAGTTCGATATACGTAGTAGGTGCTATAGCTATATGAATGTATAGTATCATAATATTCACATATTTCACAAAATAAAGTCTAATCTAATAGATTTAAGCGATGTTAAATGACTATGTCTTAAGTCAACACTTACAATATTTATTGCATTTCCGTATTGTAAACGTCCCAATGTTTTAATGCTCATTCCATTCATATGTATTTCATTGACATGTTTGCCCTGTACATTTGTGGAAATAAATATTGTTTAAATCATTTCGATAAGAATCCAAGAATCGAACTAAGTATATTGTCAAGAGCATATATAGTGTTCCCATGGGTGCACAAAAGAAATCATATGTCGATCCGAAGATATGTAAATATTACCCACATCACACTGAATACACTCGGAAGAGTGTACAAAGGTGTACATATAGGTAATGAAGTACACTGCATGATATTTTAAAAACCATAACAAAGTATAATAACTCTCATGTGAATATAAATGAACGGGAGTATTGATTAAATATACGGGGAAAACGGGACTCATGTCTTCTTTTGTTGTGTTGAAATAATGATGGGCTCAAATATAGTACATGTATTCAACATGGGCTCAAATATAGTACATGTATTCAACATGGGCTCAAATGTAGTACATGTATTAAACATGGGCTCAAATATAGTACATGTATTCAACATGGGCTCAAATATAGTACATGTATTAAACATGGGCTCAAATATAGTACATGTATTCAACATGGGCTCAAATATAGTACATGTATTCAACATGGGCTCAAATATAGTACTTGTATTCAACATGGGCTCAAATATAGTACATGTATTCAACATGGGCTCAAATATAGTACATGTATTCAACATGGGCTCAAATATAGTACTTGTATTCAACATGGGCTCAAATATAGTACATGTATTCAACATGGGCTCAAATATAGTACATGTATTCAGCAATTGAATATTAAGATCCGACAATGTGATGCACATGCTCACACGGTATACACGAAAATACATAGTAAAAGCTCTGTTGCTCATTGCGACGATATCTAACATCCTGAGAGTTATATTTCCAAAGCAACTAAATATATCTTTCCATTCTTTCTTGGGGAATTGACTTCATCCTGAAGGGGAGTGCTTTGATCCTGGAGGGAGTGTGTTGATCCTGACAGGGGCAGTGATTCTGTCCTAGGATAATTACACTCTAGAGTGTGCCAGTCCTAGGATTAGTTCACTCCAGAGTGATTTTATCCTAGGACAGAATCACTCTAGAGTTAGATTTTAGGGGAGTGAGAGAATCCTGCTACACCGGCATACAGCCTGCCATCGACAACGTCCAACCGAGGGACGGCACACACATTGATGTCTCGCCCTGCCAGCAAAACACCAAGATGGCAGTTTAAAGCTGGAATGGGATTTGAAGATTTAATAAAAAGGAACAAAATGTAAATATACTAAAGATTGCCATTTGATTAAACATTGCTGCAAATATCTTTGTTAAAAGTTATTAAATAATCCAAATGTACAAATAAAACAAATAACTTCCCAGTTATTAAATAATCACATTGCTGTCCAATCAGCAACAACGCGGCATTGTGCTTTGAGTTTTATGTGATGCCAAGGGCATCATGACCCAGATCGGATGTAGACAATAAAGATGATGTGCCTTACATCTGATTGCTAAAGCAGCACTTGTCCATCATTGCAATTCATGAAAATAGAATCGCTTAAAATGGACTCGTTAACTATTTTTGCGAAATTCACAGTTTGAATTATTGCAGTCCCTTGAAACATGACGATTTGATCTCTTCCACAGCAAAATGTGCGGAGCAATTATCATTAAAAAAATAAAACGGGTGGCTTGAATTTTCCACAATTTCAGGGTGCTTTATTACACCGCTTACACAAGCATAACTAGAAATTATGTGGTGGATCTTATTTTTTGAGCTGTGTATAAATAAGAGCAGGAGCTTGATTGGGCAGCATAACCTCACTGTTCATATTCTGTTCCTCACAAAGTATAATTGTGGAGTGGGTCCGAGGGGTTAATCATGTTTCATAAAGAGCAGTTATTTCCTTAAAATGAACTTCAAGACTCTACAGTATGCGTAAAGTAATTAATTGTAGTATTAATTATGCGTCGCTTATGTGTCATGTTTGTCAGGGTGGTGTTGGGTTGGTGTTGGGCTAGCGACCCAACACCCAACACCAACAACCCTGGTGTTGGGCTAGCGGCTAGGGTGCCGGCTTAGGATCCTAGGATCCTGGGTTCGAATCCCGGTCGATCGCTGAATTAACGCCAGGGGGGTTGACTCAGCCTGTCATCCTTCCGAGGTCAGCTAATTGAGTACCAGTTCACTGGTAATTCCCCGTTTGTCGCAAGAGGCGACTAACAGGGTTGGCGGCAGGAAGGGCATCCAGCCGTAAAACATTGCTTCAAAAAGGGGACCAAAAAAAACAAAAAAACAACAACCACGGTCCCCGAAAAAGGCCAACCCCCGCGTTGCAGGGAAAAATGGCCTCTAAAGATGGGTTAAAAAAAAACAAACAAAAAAACACTAAAGGTGGTTTTTTTATGTGTCATGTTTGTCGACTCATCCCAATACTGTATCTAAAATTACCAACCCTTTTCACTCCATTTTTTTTTTTACTGTATTACCATATGCAATCTGTCATTTATGTGCTCATTTGAACTGTTTCATTGGTCAGCAGCATACGTTTTGGTGGTAAAAGTCACCACGCCATCGGCGACTGGGACTTGCATCTCAGGTGATCGGGGCAAGGAGTCACGGAAGGTTCATTCCAACCACCAGCCCAGGCCAGCAGCCAATTATGAATGAGTGGAGGGGCGTGACACATCAATGATGATGCATGGGCCAGAGGCCATAAAGGTGGGTGCGCTGAGGGGAAAAGGAGGAGAAGCCCAATGCCCTTGGAGAAGAACTGCTTCAGTCACTCCATCCCAAACGTCTGGGCCATGCCCTCCGGCATCCAGACCACACACTGGGAAATAAGAAACATACGGGCTGCCAGAGCGACTGGGACCCTCCCTCATCATTTAGTGGTGCCCTCACGGATACTGCATGGTATTTCTGTCTTGTCCTTCCCACTTTGTCTCTCTCAGGTGGTGTGTCTGATTGGAGCCTAAGGACTTAGGTAATTCAGGAATCCCATTTGTCCATTGGATTTGTTGGGCACATATTTATCAGTAGTGGGTAAGGGATTCGATGCCTCATTTATTATTGCAATTGCTTCTTGTACATTCCCCTACCCATGACCGTTTTTTATTAAAATGACATGTTCTTGGGGTGAATTCCAGCTGTGCTCGTTCTCCTGGGGGTAATTAAAGGAAGACCCGTTAAAGGAATAATAGGCTTTGGCATATAACAAAATGCATATCCACACCATACTATGCTCCTCTCAGCACCACTCAGCTGTAATTGGGAACGATGCGGACGGTACCAATAGCAATGCTTGGCTGGTTCGATGGTCCCACGGGAATGGTATCAGAAGTGAAACCATATTTGGCCAAGGACGTCCGATTCAGCTGAATATTATGGTCGCATCGAGGCAACTCCAGATTTGAACTGAGAAATCGGACAAACCGCGTGACGATAACAGTGTTAAGCCAAAAAAAAAATCAAGGGTTTAAGAGGACGGGCACATGGACATGTACACTCTACGAACAAACTTGATATCACTGGAAGCCAACGTGAAGTTGTAATCCAGAAACAATATGGATGAGTGCGCAAATACATGACTTTCAAAATGGTGTATGAATGCTAACAAGGCCTAAATGCTGTGTGGGCATTTTCGGTGACTCACTTCTGCTCAACCAGGCACTTTTAACCTTCTGTCGCTGGTGTGAAATCTGTAAGTAAATAGTGTTTTTAACATAATCTTCAGCTTTCAGATAAAAGAGTGGCAATTTCAAAATGGATAATCATACTTATTGTGTTCCTGGATGCAAATGGAACTCACAGATATACAGAAAAACGAAAAAAATACATGGATGAGACCGAGTTGTTGATTTCCTATAATTTCCTGTTAATACAAGCGAGTGGTCGCAGTGGATATGTCGTGTGTTTAATAAGCACCTGGTCGAACTCGGACAGTGTACAAGAGATTTATTAATAGATAAAAGTAATACATGCATGGAAGATGCTGAAGCGGCATGTAGGATAGTAACGCCAGCATCTTCCATGCATGTATTACTTTTATCGATTAATAAATCTCTTGTACACTGTCCGAGTTCGACCATATGCTTATTAAACCCATGACAGATACATAAAACACAAACACACACACACACACACACACACACACACACACACACACACACACACACACACACACACACACACACACACACACATGCTTCTCCCTTTAGTACGAGATGCCAAAATCCAGTATAAATTCTCTTGTGGCCCTGCAACCAAACAAACTATATATTTATAAAAGCCCTCAGAGCTCCCACTGCCACCCCCCTCCCCCCTCCCCTGCCAACATGATTATATATTATCATTTTAAACTTACCCTGTACATTCACAAGCCCCAGATATGTCCTTGTCATCAGTGGTCAGAAACACCCAAACCAGATACAGTGTCATCCACAGGAAGATCTACATGACACATACAACTCCCATATAAATATAGCTGGCGTACACTTTGTGTATTTTTACATCGCAAAGATGTCCTTTTCCAAAGAACTGGTTACTATTGCGGCTGGCTACGGGCATGGTTCATATAAATGCAAGACGGCAGCACCATCTTGTGCGTTTCCGGTGCAGTGGTTCAAGGCGACGAACAGCAAGCCTTACCAGCCATTTGGGTAGGCAAATTAGCTCTTTCACGCTCACTTGCTCTTACAATATTAGCTCTTTCACGAGCCTCGATCTTGTATACAAAAAAAAAAAAGAAAAGCTAAGTGCCCGTCGGCTTGAAACGAAACATCATTTATTTTTACTTTATTCTCCCCTTGTTTGTATACGAATCTGAGTGGAGACGTCTCAATTAGGAATTTTAGTTTTCATTATTACTTGCATTTATTTTCATTAAATCGGTTATTGTTGCATTTTATCCTTTTGTCTTGTTTCCTTTCTTCGTTTGTGGGTTTGGATAACCCCTGCAAGTGTTCCCGATTAGATAAGGCTCAGCCTTCCCGTGCACGCCAAAGATAATCCCGCCAAGGTTTGGAGTACGCCTCAGAGTTAAAGCTCATTTCGGTCATTCTTGAGGGTTTTAACCCCGGGGACACGACAATACATACATACATACATACATACATACATACATACATATTGTCACGCGAATGCCCCTCAGTTAAGACCAGGGAATCGTGGATGGAAACGAACTTTAACTCCGAGGCAACGATCAATGGTGGATTTCCTATACACGCACGGGTGCAAGGGAGGAAGAAGAAGCGGGAGGCTTTTACCTGACACGATCTCGCCGGCATCTCCGATCCTGTAGGAAATGAACTCAAACGGGAAAAGGCTTTACGTACAATGAAAATAAATGAGGCTTTATTGCCATGGTTGCCAACAACAATGAAACGCGCCGGTAACTAAATATGATTCCTAAATCGAGACGTCCCCACACCTCACTTCAAATACAGAACGAATGGAAAGGATAAATACAATAAAATGTCGCGTTTGTGGATGTGAGCTTATCTCAGTCTGGCAGTGTCGGGGCTGGTCTGGCTCAATTGCGTCATGCGACGCAACTCCGGTCGGCGGAAAGTAGGCCTCGTTCCACCCCCGTTCACGCTCCACCACGGACGCCGCTGCACCCAAGCCTCGTGTCCCTGCGTGATCGTTCAAGAGGTCCATGCGTGAATGCCGGGTAAGAGAATCGTCGCCGCGCCAACGTCCTTCCAACGTCCAACGAGCGAGGGTCCAAATGGGATGAGGCCCATCACAAGAGAAGGTCCAGTACAAAGGGACAGTCCAGTGCAAGAGGGCAAAGGGAAGAGAAAAGCGGAGGCGAAGACAGGTGAGGCGAAGATAAGAAGAGCAAATGTCGATCTCCGACCACTTGCTTTCGCTCACATCCAGAACAAGCGAGAGAAAATGTCGGCTTCTCTTCACTTTTATCAAAACCCTTCAGCCAATCAGCTCACTCTTCCTGGTGGTGGGCGTGGCCTCAGCCTGCCTGATCGATGTTCCATCGCCATGGTGACGTACTGCACAGCTGCTTGGGGTTTATTCTTCCTGTCAGTCTTATTGTGGTGGAGGGGAATTAATTAGTGTGCAGCTGAGGGATCTAGCTAATGTATGTGATGTATTGCCATAAGGGACACAGGTATGATCACCGAGGTTTCACATACAGGGAATTATCTTAGTCCCTATTATACCTATCACCGGATCATCCTCGTATCATCACAGGTACACACTTGATCCGACAAACCGGGTTAACAGGACTTATTACATCGAGATTGTTCCAAATCGACAGACGAAGCATGATACCTATTCAGATCTACCTCAATCTATATATTCCCCTACCCCAAAATTAATAACAATATATACAGTCGTGGCCAAAAATATTAGCACCCTTGCACTTTTTTCAAATAACTCACAATTTTCTTTAAAAATAAGTTGTAATTGACAAAAGTATTTGGTCTCCACAATTCTTTATTTCACTGTTAATATTACAGAACCTTTGTTTTTGATTCAGAACTTAATATATCCTTTTAAATCAGAAAATAAAAATAAATGGGATTGACAAAATTATTGACACCCTAGACTTAATATTTGGTAGCACGGCCTTTGGACAAAATAACTGCAGTCAAGCGCTTCCTATAGCCATGAATGAGCTTCCTCCACCTCTCCACTGGCAGTTTTCCCCACTCTTCTTGTGCAAACTGTTCTAGTTCTCCCAGATTTGAAGGGTGCCTTCTCCCAACTGCTGTTTTCAGATCTCCCCACAGGTGTTCAATGGGATTTAGATCTGTACTCAATGCTGGCCACTTCAGAACAGTCCAGCATTTTGTCTTGAACAATTTATTGAAGGGTGAAACATATACAGTGCATTCAGAAAGTATTCAGACCCCATCACTTTTTTTACATTTTGTTATGTTGCAGCCTTATGCTAAAATTGTTTAAATTCATTTTTCCCTCATTAATCTACACTCAATACCCCTTAATGACAAAGAGAAAACAGGATTTTAGAAAGTTTTGCAAATTTATTAAAAATAAAAAACTGAAATATCACATTGACATAAGTATTCAGACTCTTTGCTATGACACTTGAAATTTAGCTCAGGTGCCTCGCATTTCTCTTGATCATCTTTGAGATGTTTCTACACCTTGATTGGAGTCCAACTGTGGTAAATTCAATTGATTGGACATGATTTGGAAAGTCACACACCTGTCTAAATAAGGTCTCACAACTGACAATGCATATCAGAGCAAAAACCAAGCCATGAGGTCGAAGGAAGAACACTGCCTTGAGGAACTCCGGCCTAAACAGGGAGGGGAGGTGAGAGAAATCCATTCAGGGCCACACGGAGACTGCGACCAGAGAGGAAGTCTGCAAGCCATGTGTGGAGATTTCCATGGATACCATAAGAGGAGAGTTTGGTGAGCAGAGCGGTGCCAGACCGTATCGAAGGCACGTGATATGTTAAGGGAGACTTCTCTGATATCCTGTTTGGCATTGAGGACCTCCATCCATCGTTGAGACGGCAGAAGCAGAACGCCCAGAGTAGGGTGAGTTGGTCTGAAACCAAATTGATGAGATCAAGCAATTGGAGAAGAGAAAGGATTTGATATCTGAAGCAATGATGGATTCCATGACTTTGCTGATTATTGGGAGCAGGCTGATTGGTCTCTAGTTGCAAGGATCTGTTTTTGCACCTTTTTTGTGTAAAGCGATGATGTTGGCTGATTTCCAAGCAGATGGCAGATGACCTTGAGCAAAAGAGAGGGTGAAGAGAACAGAGAGAGGGAGTGAAAGAGCGGAAGAGCAGGATATTAGGACCCGTGGGCTGATGCCATCTGGTCCATTTGCAGAATTGATCTCATTTCAGATCATATTTTGCCTCAACTGATTGTGGCACTGAAAAAATGAGGTAAATTTTCGTTGCAGACGGATGAATCGGTGGACATTGCAAGTGACGTTCAACTTTGGTTTTGGTTTTTGCTGGGGACATACCGTACCGTAAGTTAGCTGGTTTATGGTTTTTGAAGGTACAGAGAAGTGGGAAGTCGTTTGGGTTTTGTTACTCGTGTTAAAGCAGCAAACCCTAACATAATAATTCACTGTTTCTTACATCGAGAAAACCTGGCCACTCAACGTTTGCAACCGGGCCTCTATGTACTTCTCAATTGAATGAATGAATGAATGATCGTTTTAAGGCCATTTTCCCCGCTAGAGCGTGGGTTAGCCTTGCGGGCCCCATGACAATCATGGTTCCCTGTTTGAGGCAATGTTTTTATGGCCGGATGCCCTTCCTGACGCCAACCCTTAGTCACCTCCTACGATGCACAGGGATACGGTGTACCTATTCTAAGCCGGGATACACACCGGGATCATTCATCCCAGCAAGCTGGTACTCAATTTGCCGACCTCAGAAGGATGACAGGCTGAGTCAACCCCCCTGGCGTTAATTTAGCGATCTACCGGGATTCAAACTCAGGATCCTAGGATCCCAAGCCTGCACCCTAACCGCTAAACCAACACCAGGAACCTTGCCACTCAACGTTTGCAACTGGGCCTCCACGTACATCGCAATTATGCTATCCAAATTGTGAATTTTGTCGAGGCCAGGGCTTTAAACTCACGCATTTTCCATAAAATGTGTGAAGAGATGGGATCACATCACTAGGTCTTGCTGTTCCACTCGGATGTTCATTGGTTCTCTCGAGGGAAGATTCTTGGAAGAGTTATTGAACTAAAAACGGAAATTGATTTTTTTTTTTTTTTTTTTTACATAAGAAGAGACATGCGCTGGCAGGCTGCTTTAAAGATGGTGCTTGGCTGGCAAAGGTTGCCTATTTGAGTGACATATTCATGCACCTGAATGAACAGAATTCAGATGTGCAGGGCCGTAATCACTCCATGGTGAACAAAGGTGAAAAAATTGCCTCATTCAAGAAAAAGCTTGCTCTTTGGAGAGAAAAACTGGCTAAAGGGAAAACGGCTGCCTTTCCAGAACTGAGTGCTGTGCTGGAAGATGCGTCGGAAATATCACTTGATGATGTCAAAAGTATTTTTGAAGATCATCTGAAGAACCTTCAGGAAGAAATGGACAGGGATTTTCCAGAAAACGTCGACCTCAAGAAGCATAGCTGGATCAGAAATGTGTTCAATGTGGACGTCAGTGAAGTCAGAGAAGATATTTCCGGGATTTGAAGAAGAACTTATAGAACTCCAGGAAAATAAAGTGCAGAAGCAACGCTTTGAAAAGCTCCCGTATTCGAGGTTTTGGACCAAACTTGAGGATAAGCCCATTCTGACTCAGAAGGCTGAAAAAGCTCTTCTCTCTTTTCCAACAATCTATCTCTGTGAACAAGGATTTCCAGGTCTTGTTGCAATCAAGACTAAAGCAACGAACCACGTGGATCCTCAGCATGACTTGAGTTGTGCTCTGTCCATCAACATAAAACCAAACTTGGAGGAGCTTACCCACAAAATGAAGCAGTATCACAGTCGCCACTGAGAAAATCTTCATGTAATAAAGTCTCATTTTCATGTAAATTTGTTTTTCATTTTATCCAATTAAAAACTCTTTGAAAATCATTATGTGTTGTTAATTCAATAAAACTATATCAATAAACACAATGTATCAAAATTATAGGTCATTAACACTGAATGTACAGCGTTTGGGGTCGCCAAGCCAGGACAAGATTGTATTCAGGGTCGCCACCAAAACAGTTTGGGAACTACTGGGTTGGAGGGACCTTTCCCGACTTTGTGAATAGGAATGACCACGGAGTGCTTCCAGTCATGGGGAAGCTTTCCCAAAGACCACACCTTGTTGAAAAGTTCAAGGAACACTCCCGGCACTCTATCATCCATGTGCTTGAATATACCGTAAGTTAACTGGTGAGGACCAGACGCCCTATTCTTGGATTTTGAAATGGCGCGTTTGAGTAACCAAAGTGAGCAGTCCAGGTTGAGTGTAGAGCTTACTGGGCTGGTGTCATACATGATGGGTTTGTGTTTATTGGCATATTGACGCCTATGGGCTCTGAGTCACATTTGGTGTCTCCAATGGGGTTGGAGAAGTGAGCTCTCAAAGTAGAGGCCTTGTCTCTATTCGGACAGAGGGTTTTGTTATTGTCGAGGAGCATGGGGATAGTTCTCCCTCCATCTTTGCTTCTGTTGATATGTTTCAGTCTTCTCCAGATGGTTTGAAGAGAAACATCTGGGTTGATGGATGCACAAAATAAGCGCCAAGAGGCAATATTGGCTCATTTGATGATTGCTCGCTGGGCTTGACTGCCCCCCCCCCCTCCAACCCCCTTCCACTCGGGTCCACCAAATCTCAGGCCACCCTTCCACTTGGGTCCACCAAATCTCAGGCCACCCTTCCACTCATGTCCGCCAAATCTCAGGCCACCCTTCCACTCGGGTCCACCAAATCTCAGGCCACCCTTCCACTCGGGTCCACCAAATCTCAGGCCACCCTTCCACCTGGGTACATCAAATGTCAGCCCCCCCCCCTTCAATTCATGCCTGCCAAATCTCAGGCCCCTTCCATTTGGGTGCGCCAAATCTCAGGTTCCGTTCCACTTGGGTGCACCAAATGTCAGGCTCCCCATTTACTCAGGTTTACCAAATCTCAGGCTCCCCTTCCACTCTCGTCTGCCAAATCTCAGGCCCGCCTTCCATTTGGGTTAGCCAAATACATGGGGACTCCTAGAGGGGCTTTCCTAAAGACTTTCCAGAGGGGCTTTCCGAAATGAACCCCCCTACCCCTGCCTCATCTTGGCCCCCCTGCCTCCATCTTGGTTAGCTTGGCCCTCGGCCTCCATCTTGTGCAGCTTACCACCCCCCCACCTCCATCTTGTTCAGCTTGCCCCCCCCCCTGCCTCTTTCTTGTTCAGCTTGACCCCCTGCCTTCATCTTGTTCAGCTTACCACCCCCCCCCCCAGCTCCATCTTGTTCAGCTTGACCCCCTGCCTTCATCTTGTTCAGCTTGACACCCCCAGCCTTCATCTTGTTCAGCTTACCCCCCCACCTCCATCTTGTTCAGCTTACCCCCCCCCCACCTCCATCTTGTTCAGCCTGACCCCCTGCCTCCAACTTATTCAGCTTACCCCCTCCCCCCCCCATCCTCAATCTTGTTCAGCTTGGCCCCCTGCCTCCATCTTGTTCAGCTTGGCCCCTGCCTCCATCTTGTTCAGCTTGGCCCCTGCCTCCATCTTGTTCAGCTTGGCCCCCTGCCTCCATCTTGTTCAGCTTGGCCCCCTGCCTCCATCTTGTTCAGCTTGGCCCCCTGCCTCCATCTTGTTCAGTTTGGCCTCCTGCCTCCATCTGGTTTAATATGGCCCCGTGTAGCAGTTGCCGGAAGCATTACACAATCCCCTTGCACCGGCCGATGACATAACCGGCGGGCGGTCACTTGCCCGGGCTCGTCCGGACTTGCCCGGACTTGCCTTGCCCGGGCGGACACTTGGTTTGCATACCACACCCCGTTGAGAGGCGTGGCTTACCGATTTGCATACCAGGCCCCACCTGAGAGGTGTGGCTTTTGTGTGGTGAACTTTGGTTATAAATTGCCGCCCGTTCTATCGGGCTTTTCAGTGCTTTTGAGTTGAGCTAGAAATAAATAGCTCAGTGAAACTTAGTTCCTGGTGTCGTCCATTTTGTCCGGCTTTATCGTGAGAGCATAGCTCCACAATTGGTGACCCCTTTTCAAGAACACGGCGATGGAGTCATCTGTAGCTTTGAAGCTCCCTGGCTTTTGGGAATAGCACGCAGCCGTCTGGTTCGCCCAAGCGGATTCTCAATTCGCCCTGCGGAACATTACGGAGGACACGACGCGCTACCACCATGTGTTCTCCGCGCTCAACGCCTCCACTGCCGCCCGGGTCCTGAGCTTCCTACAGAACCCGCCGAGCGCCGACAAATACGGCGCGCTCGAAGGCCTACTCCTCGGTGCGTTTGGACTCATGGAGACCGAACGCGCGCGACAACTGCTCGACCTCCCGGAGCTGGGTGAGGCCCGTCCATCCGAACGCATGGACCCCATGCTTGCTCCACTCGGCGACCACAGCCCAGATTTCCTCTTCCGCGAGCTGTTCCACCGGCAGCTACCCAGGCAGGTACGATTAGCTTTGGCTAATTCGCCCATCACGGACCCTCGCGCCCTGGCCAAGGAGGCCGATAAATTTTTCTCGGCCAGGCGACACGTCGGAGCGGCCGCCTGGAACCCTGGGCTGACTGAGGCAACACCCGCGCCATGACCGGCGCCACCACCGGCCGAGTTAGCGCCACTGGCGGCAGCGGCTGCCGCGACGCCCCGTCGACCGAACCCGACGCGACCGCCGGAGCATCCACCAGAGCGGACCATGTGCTACTACCACGCCAGGTTCGGGCAGAAGGCCAGAACGTGCCGCCCACCGTGCACTTTCGGCAGGTCGGGAAACGACCAGGCCGGCGCTCGCTGCCTGCCATGAGCGTCGGCCATTCAGGCAGCCTTCTGTTTATTACGGACACAGCGTCCAGGCGGCGTTTTTTGTGCGACACCGGCGCTCAGCTGAGCGTGATACCCGCCTCGGTGCAGGAAAAACAGGCCGCGCTTTGTGGCCCCGCATTGCTCGCCGCAAACGGCTCCTCCATCCGCACCTTCGGTTCGCGCAGCGTCACATTCTGCTTCGGGGACCAGCGCTTCAGGTGGGACTTCATCACGGCGAATGTACCCATGGCCTTGCTGGGTGCAGATTTTCTTTGCGCGCATGGGCTTTTGGTTGACGTCAAATGGCGTCGGCTCATCAACGCGTAGACCTTCAGCTCGCTCGCTTGCTCATTGAGCGGCTCCGCATCAACCAAGCTAGCATGCGCTCTCCCGGCCACAGACGATTTCACCCGCCTACTCGCCGAGTTTCCCGCCCTCACGCAGCCGACGTTTTCGGCCGTCGCCGTCAAACACGGCGTCGAACACCACATCCCGACCACAGGTCCAGCGGTCTACGCCAAGGCTCATCACCTCGACCCGGCCAAACTCACCGTGGCGAAGGCGGAATTCGACGCGCTGGAGCGATTGGGCATTGTGCGGCGCTCGAATAGCGCGTGGGCCTCGCCCCTGCACATCGTGCCCAAACCGGGTGGCGGATGGCGACCATGCGGCGATTACCGCCGTCTCAACGACGCCATCACCCCCGACCGGTACCCGATACCACATATACAGGACTTTTCCGCCCGTTTGGCGGGGCTGGTGATCTTTTCCAAGGTCGACCTCATTCGGGGCTACCACCAGGTACCCGTCTGGCCGGCCGACGTGCCGAAGATGGCGGTAATTACACCTTTTGGCCTCTTCGAGTTCCTTCGCATGCTGTTTGGCCTTAAGAACGTGGATCAGGCCTTCCAACGGCTGATGCACAGCGTGCTGCGCGACCTCACCTCTTTTCGTTGACTTGGACGACATTCTCGTCACCAGCACTTCCCGGGCGGAGCACCTCATCCACCTGCGCACGCTTTTTGAGCGCCTAGGCCAGCATGGCCTCATCATCAACCCGGCGAAATGCCAGTTTGGCGTAACGGCCGTCGACTTCCTGGGGCACCGCATCACGAAGCGCGGGGCCGTTCCGCTACTGACCAAGGTGGAGGCAGTCACAAGTTTCCCGCGCCCCCACTCCATCAAGGCCCTACAGGAATTTTTGGGAATGGTAAATTTCCTTCCACCGGTTCGTGCCTCGCGCCGCCCAACTCATGCGCCCCGTGTACGAAGCCCTCCGGGGCAAGCCGGCCAAGCACGACGTCGCCTGGACCAAAGAGATGGACGAGGCATTAACGGGCGCTAAGCTGGCCCTCGTCAACGCGACCATGCTGGCGCACCCGGCGCTCGATGCACCCATCGCCCTCACCACGGACGCTTCCGACTACGCGGTGGGCGCCGTGCATGAACAGTGGGTGAACGGGGCTTGGCAACTGCTGGCCTTCTTCAGCCGACAGCTTCGCCATAACGAGCGCAAGTATAGCGCTTTCGACCGCGAGCTCCTCGGCCTTTACCTGGCCGTTCGCCACTTCCGCCATCTTTTAGAGGGCCGCCCGTTCACGGCGTTTGTGGACCACAAACCCCTGGTCTTCGCCATGGCCAAGGTTGCAGAGCCGTGGTCGGCCTGCCAGCAGCACCACCTCTCCGCCATGTCCGAATTTACGACGGACATCCGGCACGTCGCGGGCAAGGACAACGCTGTGGCCGATTGCCTCTCCTGGTACGGGGCGAACGCCGTCCACCTCAGTGTGGACTTCGCCCGCATGGTGGCCGACCAGACTGCAGACCCCACGGTGCAAGCCCTCCGGACAGCGGACACAGGCCTGCGGTTGGCCGACGTCCCCTTCGAGGACACAGGCACAGTTCTCCTGTGCGACGTTTCCCTGGGCCAACCTCGCCGCATCGTGCCCACCGGATGGCAGCGGCACATTTTTGACGCCCTCCACGGCCTTTCCCATCCGGGCCGGAAAGCGTCGCAGAAGCTTGTGGCAGCGAAATTCGTCTGGCACGGGCTCCGTAAGGATGTCCGCGCCTGGGCCAACGCCTGTGTCGCCTGCCAGCGCGCGAAGGTCCACCGGCACACCCAGGCCCCGTTGGCACCATTCGACGTGCCCACGCGGCGCTTCGACCACGTCAATGTGGACCTGGTGGGACCCCTTCCCTCCTCGCGGGGCTTCACCCACCTCCTCACGATGGTGGACAGGACCCACCAGGTGGCCGGAGGCCATCCCGTTGGCATCAATAACATCCACCGATGTGGCGCAGGCCTTCATTGGCACCTGGATTGCCCGTTTCGGCGCCCCCTCTGACATCTCCTCCGACAGAGGCCTGCAATTCACCTCTGAGCTTTGGGGCGCGGTCGCCCAGGCCTTGCGGGTCAAGCTACACCGCACCACGGCCTACCACCCCCAAGCCAACAGCTTGTGCGAGCGGTTCCACCACTCGATGAAGGCCGCTCTCAGGGCCAGCCTCCAGGACGGTGGTTGGGCTGACAGGCTCCCGTGGGTCCTATTGGGCCTCCGAACGGCACCTAAAGAGGGCCTCCAGGCTTCTACCGCCGAGCTGTTCTCCGGCCAGCTACTGCGCGTGCCGGGCGAGTTCATCCCTGACGCCACCGGCCCCTGGTCCGCGGCTCGCCAACGCTCGGTCCTCCAGGAGGCCGCCAGGAGGTTTGCCCCCGTGCCCACGTCCCATCACGGCTGCCCCCAACCCCACGTCCCCCCAGCACTTCGCACTGCGGAGTACGTTTTCATCCGGAACGACGCACACCGGGGACTCCTCCGGCCGCCGTACGATGGACCTTTCCGGGTCCTGAAGAGGGATGACAAGTCGTTCATCGTGGACATCGGCGGTGTGGAAATGTAACTCATTAATTGGGACTAGTAACGAAGCAGATACATTTTACCTGCAACCTCTGTGAAAGACGAGTTCGTAAATGAGTGTCAGGAATGTGCCCGAACATGGTAATCTCTTGTCCACCTGGTCACAGCCCCAGGCTGGAGCACCCCCCCTATTGTTTGGTAAATGGAACTCGCAGCAGGAGGGGAGCGAGTTGGTGCCAGTAAGGCGAGCGGGATGACGGAGCAACCTTTCAGCGGAGAAGAGATTAACTCAAGCGTGCCGATATAAACCAGAAGAGACTTTGATTCAGGAGCACTTGCCACGATAACCCCTGCCCGACGGAACGAACGAGCACTCATCATCAGAACCTCTGCCCGACGGGAATGGCGGAGGAACATCAGCCGAACGAGAAGGACCATGCGGATAGAGTGACCTGGTCCATTGAGTTAAACGGTAGTTATTTGGTATTGGAATGAAAGTGAACAACCAGTTAATAATAAAGTCATGACCTTTTGTAAAACCTGTTTCCGACCATTGGCGTCTTGAGTCTCACCCTACACTTCCCCTACAATATGGAGGCACCGCTGGCATCAATTGGACACAAACAAGTCTTTAAAAGGTAAGTGTGTCTTGTTTTTTGTCCAGTATGATTTCCGAACCTGGGAATAGTTTTGTACATAGATGGTGGAGGAGGTGGTCTGGGGCTTCCTTGCGCACCGATGCCGCGATATAGGTGGCGTAATGAAGTCACGAATGGTACTTCGATAAACGATTGTAGCTATTATTCGTGTTTTTCTAAATGATTTCTGTAAATACGTATTTTTTGCGCTGTCTAAATAAAATGCGCCAGGTCGACGCTGGTCATTAAGGGCCTTACTGTGACCTGGGAGCAAACGGAGCATGAGTGCACCATGCGGCCATTTGCTCCCAAGTCTTGTAAGGCCGGTACATGTGTTTAGCACTTGGAATACAGATATTTTTTCTCTCTCATTAAAATTGGATGAAAATCGCACTTTATATTTTCCCCTATTACAATGTGCTCATATCTGTGGTACGGCTAGTGGGATTTAGATAAATTAAACGAAATTGTAGAGGACCAAAGCCGTGGGTACAAGGTTTCCCGCCATTTTCTAAAACACCTAAAACTCGTTCGATCAACATATAAATTAATGACAGACAACGCCATCTCATGCCGGTCCAGAATTATTATGAAAGATGGCGATTGGATGAAAATTGCATACCAACACTCCCTCACTGTCCCTCATTGTCCCTCATGTCCATTCCGGCACCCTGTCTCTTGCTCCCGCTCCTTCTCCCTCCCTTTAGTTCCCATTGGCGGACGCTTTGCGAGGAGCAAAGCGTTTGTGTGAACCCTCAACCTCAACCTAGGTTGAAGTTGTTACTGCAGGGTTATTGTTTTTTTGTGTATTTTCTCTGCGCCCCATGCTCGCAGATTTGGTTGGTACAAATATTTTATTGAAAGGTGAAAGATTTATCTGCGATTAAGCTTCAAAAATAAATAAAAAATAAAAAAATAAAAATTGATCTGCTTGGTGTTAGTTTAAGGGCTGTTCCAAATTTATCCTGGTTAAACACCAAAATCGGTATCAAATTTTGTCCAGGTCCATCACTAAGCTTTTGAGACATGCTTCACGCTTAATGAAAGACAGACAGAAAGAGAGAGACAGAAAGAAAGAGAGAGAGACAAGAGAGACAGACAGAGAGAGATAGACAGAGAGACACAGAGAGAGAGAGACAGAAAGAAAGAGAGAGAGACATAGAGACAGACAGAGATAAAGATGATAGTCAGAGACATAAAGAGAGACAGACAGAGAGAGATAGACAGAGAGAGACAGAGAGAGAGAGACAGAAAGAAAGAAAGAGAGACATAGAGACAGACAGAGATAAAGATGATAGTCAGAGACATAGAGAGAGACAGACAGACAGACAGAGAGAGATAGACAGAGAGAGACAGAAAGAGAGACAGACAGACAGAGAGAGATAGACAGAGAGAGACAGAGAGAGAGACAGAAAGAAAGAGAGAGAGACATAGAGACAGACAGAGATAAAGATGATATTCAGACACATAGAGAGAGACAGACAGACAGACAGAGAGAGATAGACAGAGAGAGACAGAAAGTGAGAAAGAGAGACAGACAGAGAGAGATAGACAGAGAGAGACAGAGAGAGAGAGACAGAAAGAAAGAGAGAGAGACATAGAGACAGAAAGAGATAAAGATGATATTCAGACACATAGAGAGAGACAGACAGACAGACAGAGAGAGATAGACAGAGAGAGACAGAAAGTGAGAAAGAGAGACAGACAGAGAGAGATAGACAGAGCAGAGACAGAGAGAGAGAGACAGAAAGAAAGAAAGAGAGACATAGAGACAGACAGAGATAAAGATGATAGTCAGAGACATAGAGAGAGACAGACAGACAGACAGAGAGAGATAGACAGAGAGAGACAGAAAGAGAGACAGACAGACAGAGAGAGATAGACAGAGAGAGACAGAGAGAGAGAGACAGAAAGAAAGAGAGAGAGACATAGAGACAGACAGAGATAAAGATGATATTCAGACACATAGAGAGAGACAGACAGACAGACAGAGAGAGATAGACAGAGAGAGACAGAAAGTGAGAAAGAGAGACAGACAGAGAGAGATAGACAGAGAGAGACAGAGAGAGAGAGAGACAGAAAGAAAGAGAGAGAGACATAGAGACAGACAGAGATAAAGATGATAGTCAGAGACATAGAGAGAGACAGACAGACAGACAGAGAGAGATAGACAGAGAGAGACAGAAAGTGAGAAAGAGAGACAGACAGAGAGAGATAGACAGAGAGAGACAGAAAGAGAGACAGACAGACAGACAGAGAGAGATAGACAGAGAGAGACAGAGAGAGAGAGACAGAAAGAAAGAGAGAGAGACATAGAGACAGACAGAGATAAAGATGATATTCAGACACATAGAGAGAGAAAGAGAGACAGACAGAGAGAGATAGACAGAGAGAGACAGAGAGAGAGAGACAGAAAGAAAGAGAGAGAGACATAGAGACAGACAGAGATAAAGATGATATTCAGACACATAGAGAGAGACAGACAGACAGACAGAGAGAGATAGACAGAGAGAGACAGAAAGTGAGAAAGAGAGACAGACAGAGAGAGATAGACAGAGAGAGACAGAGAGAGAGACAGAAAGAAAGAGAGAGAGACATAGAGACAGACAGAGATAAAGATGATAGTCAGAGACATAGAGAGAGACAGACAGACAGACAGAGAGAGATAGACAGAGAGAGACAGAAAGTGAGAAAGAGAGACAGACAGAGAGAGATAGACAGAGAGAGACAGAGAGAGAGAGACAGAAAGAAAGAGAGAGAGACATAGAGACAGACAGAGATAAAGATGATATTCAGACACATAGAGAGAGACAGACAGACAGACAGAGAGAGATAGACAGAGAGAGACAGAAAGTGAGAAAGAGAGACAGACAGAGAGAGATAGACAGAGAGAGACAGAGAGAGAGAGACAGAAAGAAAGAAAGAGAGACATAGAGACAGACAGAGATAAAGATGATAGTCAGAGACATAGAGAGAGACAGACAGACAGACAGAGAGAGATAGACAGAGAGAGACAGAAAGAGAGACAGACAGACAGAGAGAGATAGACAGAGAGAGACAGAGAGATAGAGACAGAAAGAAAGAGAGAGAGACATAGAGACAGACAGAGATAAAGATGATATTCAGACACATAGAGAGAGACAGACAGACAGAGAGAGATAGACAGAGAGAGACAGAAAGTGAGAAAGAGAGACAGACAGAGAGAGATAGACAGAGAGAGACAGAGAGAGAGAGAGACAGAAAGAAAGAGAGAGAGACATAGAGACAGACAGAGATAAAGATGATAGTCAGAGACATAGAGAGAGACAGACAGACAGACAGAGAGAGATAGACAGAGAGAGACAGAAAGTGAGAAAGAGAGACAGACAGAGAGAGATAGACAGAGAGAGACAGAAAGAGAGACAGACAGACAGACAGAGAGAGATAGACAGAGAGAGACAGAGAGAGAGAGAGACAGAAAGAAAGAGAGAGACATAGAGACAGACAGAGATAAAGATGATATTCAGACACATAGAGAGAGACAGACAGACAGACAGAGAGAGATAGACAGAGAGAGACAGAGAGAGAGAGACAGAAAGAAAGAGAGAGAGACATAGAGACAGACAGAGATAAAGATGATATTCAGACACATAGAGAGAGACAGACAGACAGACAGAGAGAGATAGACAGAGAGAGACAGAAAGTGAGAAAGAGAGACAGACAGAGAGAGATAGACAGAGAGAGACAGAGAGAGAGAGAGACAGAAAGAAAGAGAGAGAGACATAGAGACAGACAGAGATAAAGATTATATTCAGACAGATAGAGAGAGACAGACAGACAGACAGAGAGAGATAGACAGAGAGAGACAGAAAGTGAGAAAGAGAGACAGACAGAGAGAGATAGACAGAGAGAGACAGAGAGAGAGAGACAGAAAGAAAGAGAGAGAGACATAGAGACAGACAGAGATAAAGATTATATTCAGACAGATAGAGAGAGACAGACAGACAGACAGAGAGAGATAGACAGAGAGAGACAGAAAGTGAGAGAGAGACACAGACAGACAGAAAGAGAGACAGACAGAGAGAGAACATTTTTGGGAACGTTTTTCACATTACTTTCCTGCAACATTGAAATAATGTTGTTGTAAAACGTCTCCACAATGTCGCTACAACGTTTCACTTTCGTTGTTGCAACGTTTTGCTCCAACGTTTTGGGAACATTCAAATGTTGGGGTTTTGCTGACGTTTCCACAACGTCGCTACAACGTTTCACTTTCGTTGTTGCAACGTTTTGCTCCAACGTTTTGGGGACACTCAAATGTTAAGTAAATCGGATAAGAATTCACGAGTTATTTAATTATTAGCGTTTAATGAAGTACTTATTTAATTAATTACATTTTTTATTACATTACAGTAATTACATTACAGTAATTACCTGAGGTAATTACAGTAATTACAGTTCCGGTAATTACAGTAATTACAGTAATCATTACAGTAATTGCAGTAATCTTATTACAGTAATTACATTACATTAACTCAGGCACCTTTTGAGTAAGGAAGCTGATATTTGGACATGACACTGACCAAGTGATGTGGCTGTCAAGGAAAATTTTGATTTATTGATTAATCATTTAATAAATTAACTCGTTGATTTATAAATGACTTATTTAATTAAAATTCCTCAGAGATACATCTTCGGATGAAATACTTGCAGATTGGTTATGCTATGAGCCAATTGATTAAGGAAAATATTTTGTGATGGCCATATTGGCAATTTCGTGGCCATATTCGTGGCAACTCAGTTAGTGCCACTGCACCTTTAAAATGCATCCCTGCGTTCATTTTTCGATCGGTTGAGTTGAAATTTTGAACAATCGGATCTGGACTGTCGTTATTAACGACTCTAGCACGCACCCGTCCAATCAGGATGGAGCGGTATGGTCCCCGGATTATCACTGCCCGCAGTTTTAATTAGTTTTACTTTTTCTCTTGGTCATATAATTTTGAAGACATGCATGTCATGATATAGGAAATGTTTGTTCTGTTGAACGGAATAAATGTTGTTTATTTGTGTGGGTGTGTATTTTTTGTGTATTTTGGATATATTTTCAGACTAATTCCAGTTAACATCCTGCAAAATTTGCTCGTTTGCTGGCCGAGTCGGAATTGCGTTGAGTTCCTATGGCATGCGCCATTAAAAGCGCTGTGTAATGGTTGAGCTCCCTTTATTTCGTTTTGGTCATGCGGATGAGCAGACAAAGTGACGAATGCTGCGGCTGGAGCAGTAGAAGCGATGTTTTTTTTAATTGAAATGATGTAATTTAATTCAACGTGGTAGGTGGGCAACACCGCAAAGCATACCTCTTTTAAGGTGTGTTCAAACCCATGAACATTTCAGCAATCAATACGATGCTGAAATGATGTAATTTAATTCAACGTGGTAGGTGGGCAACACCGCAAAGCATACCTCTGTTAAGGTGTGTTTAAACCCATGAACATTTCAGCAATCAATACGATGCTGAAATGGTGTAATTTAATGAGTAATTTAATGAGTAATTTAATGAGTAATTTAATGAATAATTTAAGGTGTAATTTAATTGTGTAATATGGTCGACCTTGGGTTTGTTTGGGTTTTGTTGTTTATTTTTGTGGGTGTGTATTTTTGTGTATTTTGGATATATTTTCACGACTAATTCCAGTTAACATCCTGCAAAATTTGCTCGTTTTCTGGCCGAGTCGAAATTGCGTTGAGTTCCTATGGCATGCGCCATTAAAAGCGCTGTGTAATGGTTGAGCTCCCTTTATTTCGTTTTGGTCACGCGGATGAGCAGACAAAATGACGAATGCTGCGGCTGGAGCAGTGGAAGCGATTTTTTAATTGTTCAATGATTATTCGATATTGTTATGACTTATTGTCAATAGGTATACTAAGTGGCCATGAGGTAGCCTGTTGCTATGTACAGTTTTATTCTATTGTTGATTATACCACATAGCTGTGGTGATAAAGGAAATGTTCGTTTTAAATAGATGATTATGATAGGACCATGACTATAAAATCATGATGATTATTATGAATGATATCATAGGGTTCAAATGCAGAATGATTGCATGAACTTGGGAAAGAACTTTCAAGCCCTATGGGATAAATTGGGTGTTACAAGCGATGGAGTTTCAAAATTTAGCATGATTGAAGGAATTTTACAGTCTTATTTCAGGAGTTTTACGAAATTTATATTGCCAAGAGATTTGGGTACTATTAAAAGAAAAATGATGAGATATTTTTCCCAAAGAACTTTAATATCTGCCATCCATTTTGGCGGTCTCACGAATGAAGGATGAGTTGCCTTTAGTGGTTGCAAAGAAAATTTGTGAAGACCAGGCAAAATGGAAAAATAGGTCAGATATGACCCTAGGACAGAACAGTGATTCGTCAATTGACATGAGGTATGAACCAGAGGTGACGACCGATGAGCTTCGATCTCAGTCAATAGATGGACCTGTCCTGACATCATTGGGGAAAGGGCTTATGCAAGGAGTCATCCAAAATGATTAATTTGATTTATTGATGAATATTGATAAATTAATTGAAATTGAATAATTGAATTGAACTGAATAAATTTAATTGAATAAATTTAATTGAATAAATTGAACTGAATAAATTGAATTGAATATATTGATTCTTTGATTGATGAAAATGCGGTCTCAAGAAAGAAGCTTTGATATCTTTGTGAGATATTATCAATGTGAAGACAACCTTGGAAAATTGAGCAAGGTGGTGAGTTTATATATAGATATACAGACTTGGCATTTAATATGGAATATATATTTTTTCTTGACTTGGGTTTACTTTCTGAACTCGGTATATCAATCTGGTGAGTTTCTTTTACGCTTCGGTGATTTCTTTGTTAAAAGAACCATGTCACTGATTGTCTGTCGCAGCAAGAAGTCAATAACAGGATTATATCACAGGTGGCGTGACAAAATGTACAGACAGGTACATTTGACGATTGGCTTCACAATCGGGTATATAAGGGTTGTTGCGTTCTGTATTTGTGGAAAACAACTGCTGCATGTCTACAAAAGTTATTGCTGCTTCCCCTGGAGATGGTCCGTCAACTCGACAATGCTGTTTGTCATTTAGTGGTGGCTTTTCGAAATTCCGGCATGGAACAGCGTGCTATTGCTCGGCAGTATGGCATCACTCAAGGTCAGGTGTCAAAGATCCTGAAACGAAATGCTCAGAGGGGTGTCCCTACTCCAATACCGAGGTCAGGACGTCCCCGCAGAACCACAAGGAGGGATGATCACCAGCTGAACCGGTTAGTCCGCAATGGCCGTACCAAGTCAGCTAATTGGCTTAGGGCTGGGTGGCAGCAACTGACAAATGGGCCTGTATCCAGAAGGCTAGTCAACCAACGACTGGTTCAAGCAGGCTATCATGCCAGGCGTCCCCTGAGAAAGCCACGTCTGACCAGACAACACCACCAGCGCTGATTGCAGTGGGCCAGAGAGCACCGTCAATGGCAGCCAGGACACTGGAATCACGTGATCTTCAGTGACAAGTCTAGATTTCTGGTCTATCGTCAATATGGCCATGTCCGAGTGTGCAGACAAGTGCATGAAGCCTACAACGAAGATTGTATAGTGCCAAGAGTCCAAGCTGGAGGTGGTGGGGTGACCGTTTGGGCTGCTTTTCATGCAGGGGGCAAAACTGACCTGGTTGTTCTGAATGGAAACCTGAACCAGTTCAAGCACAGGGCCATTCTGGAAGAAACATTGCTTCCATTAGTTCGTGCAGCCTTTCGAGGAAACTTTGTCTTCCAAGATGACAATGAACGGCCTCATCATGCTCGCATGATCCAACACTTTCTTGCTGACCGTGGTGTAGAGCATATGGGGTGGCCTGCCATGTCCCCGGATATGAATCCGATAGAGAACTTGTGGGCAGAATTAACGCGTCAAATCGACAACTTGGACCAGCAGCCTGCCTCTGTGCGTGAATTGCAGCAGGCTATTGTAACTGCATGGCAAGCGATTCCTGTCCAAACCTTGGCAAATCTCGTGATCAGCATGCCTCAACGTGTACGTGCTCTCCTGAATGCTCGTGGGGGTTACACGAAGTACTGAACTGTAATTTTACTGTCCGTAATCCCAGTCGTAATTTAACTTTTGTTTTTGTTTCAAAAAAATTTTGGCTAATGTGCAAAATAAAGAGATACTTCTGGAAAACGTACAGAAGTTTAACACAGTACTGTCCGTGAATTGAGTTCGATGTCAGTTTACATCACTTTCAAGGATCAATTTATTTGCTTCGAAATGTCAAATGTGGTTTTTGTTTCTTTTAAAGGTCACATTAACAAAATCTAGAATAATTTCAACATAATTCCAATGAACCTTTGGTTCTAAGTCATCTTGAAAAGTCAGTTCACCACCACAAAAAAAATATTCCATATTAAATGCCAAGTCTGTATATGTGCGGTTACCATTGTGTGATTTCCCCTTCAACAGAGCGGACACCTGAGGATTCACCCATTTCATACTGACCCTCTGGCTCATCTGCAAATACTGATCTGTGAGATTGGATTGTGCAAAAGCCACAGGTGAGGGAGATTCTCTGGAAATCACCGTTTGAACAGGTGGAGAGATCCTTCCTGGAGGTACGAGTGAAGCTTTAGAGGAACAAACTACAACACATCCAACGCTACTTTGATAAAAGGCAGAATGGGAAATGGAGCCTGCAAGAATACACAAGGACAACCAGAGATTCCACAAAAAGGTACTTGTACACATCATATGTACGACCGTTATGGTGCCGAAGCTATAAGGCAGGTCGAGAATTGGTATTTGTGGACAAAGGGACATGATGAGGCATTTCCAAGAGATGGTACATTTGAGCGAAGTCGATTGGTAAGATTGGAACAAAGATTGAAAGCCAGGAAGAGACAGAATCTAACGGTAGACTGGCTTGCATTCCATCTTTGGGATGGTGAATCCAGA
This sequence comes from Myxine glutinosa, assembly GCF_964187855.1. NCBI lineage: Eukaryota > Metazoa > Chordata > Myxini > Myxiniformes > Myxinidae > Myxine > Myxine glutinosa. Next base: position 87,882,969 of record NC_136271.1, on the reverse strand, counting down.
CAACGGGAACAGCAAGAACGGATAACGGATCTAGAACTTAAAATAAAAAGGATACAGGATACAGTGGAGGAGACAAATGCACAACTGCCCTCGAAATTATGAATGAAAGGGACAGTTGTCCCATCTGATTTCCAGTTGTCTCCCCAAAAAGGACGGTACAGAGAATTTTTTCGTGTTTCGGGAGATAACGAGAGATTGCAGTGGCAACTCAGGGATGTAGAGATGCAGCCCAGCAATACAAGTGCACAGGTGCACAGACCAGGCAACGACAGAAACCGGTGTTTCAAGTGTGGACGGATGGGACATTGGAAAAGAGGATGTCCGTATACCAAAAGGAAGACAAGTTCATAGGGTAAACTAAGATCAAGGGTACCAGTGCTGACCGATACCTCAGACAATGATTAGGCCTTCATTGCGGCAAATCCCAAATGACGATTGGCCTCAACAGATTAGATTACTGGACAAACATGAATAACTGTCGATGATTCTTGTGTCTGAAAAGGTTTTCGGAGCAAGAATTATTCATTTTTTCTTTTGCTTGTAAGCAAATTAGTAATTAATTGATCAAATGCCGAAATTGGATCTTTTATGTTGGGCACAAAATTTTAAATTTACAAAGTTTGGAACAATTGCTTTGCAATTTGGCAAACCAAGTGACAAGAGTCACATCATGAGTGGTCGACTGACATACAAATGGGTGGGTAGTCAAATTTGGATAAATTATTGTGGGAACTGAAAGGGTAATGTCAATGTGACGTCATAGGGGTTTTCTAAGAATAAACTTTTTGGTCCATTTGTGTATTAGCACTTATAAAATTGAAGGACAAATTTTGAGAAATTGAAATAAAGTTGACACCCATCCGGATCTGTAAATAAGGGTTCCAACGCAAACAAATACGCATAATGCATGTGTGTGTGGGTATTTTGTGTGTCAGTGTTTTTTGTTTTTGTGTATCAATCTTACAAGATTGTTGACACCGACAGTGTGCCTTGTCTGGAAAATAGATAGTTCCATGGGGATGGGATCGCATATCGAGAGAATTCGTAAAATAAAAAATAGAAATATAATTTGATTATGAAAATTATCACTTTTGTCAAGGGAGATGGAGAATAAAGATTTGATTTGCTGAGTTATGAGCAGCTATTCATTAATAGTAAAAATTGGGAGTAATCTTGGGATTCCATTGTGATCGAATTTATATGAGAATCAAAGCTATTCATGGATATGAGCTTCATAAAAATGTGGGAGTACAAAATTAGCCAAATTTTGGAGAGGTCTTACACTGACTTCCCAGAGTACTCTGCTCATGGATTTTTATATATATATAAACTTGAATTTTATCAGCATATAAATTGTGCTGTATGTATGGATGTGTTTTAGGCATATATGATATGGGAAAATAGTAAAGAAAATTTTGCTGGTTTGAACTATTGTGGGTTTTCAGTTCTGGAGTTCAAACAAAGTCACTGGTTAACAGATGAGAAAGGATAGTAAATAAATTATTCGATGCTGGGCAAATTAAGTACGATATTACTAAGACTTACGAGAGCTATTGTTCTTCCTTACAGCAGTGGAAAATTATTGAAAAAATTAGATCCAACATAATGAATCTATAAAAGAATGTGATAGGGATAATATCCTCAATTTGTACTAATTATTTGATTGTGGGTAAAGGAATTAATTTATCGTAGTGGATTGTTAACAGCAGCCTGAAAATGTCCTGAGAGTGTGCATCCATGTAATCAGAAATCCCAGATTTGTTTTTACAAACAACATTTTGGTAGAGGTCTTGTGTGGACGAACACTTCCTTGGTAGATAAAAAACGGTACTGCATGCTGGCAGCCACTTTTGCGGCCAGTTAGGCCAAACAAATTGAGAGGAAATTGTAGTTAAATACGTAAGTTACACATGGCTGTTTGAAAAAAGGAAATTTGTTGAGATGGGAAACATTTTTCGAAGGTTTATTAAAGTGTTATAATATGACATGTGGCAAGGCAAACTATTGGATGGGAAAATTAGATCTGGCTATAGAATAAATTTATTGACCCCTTGAAGTTAATTCTTCGAATCATTGTTTCACTGGCATTTTTTTTGTTTTTTTTTCAAATTGGAAATAGTTTGGTAGATCTTTGGTTAAAACCTTTGGTTGCGGTATCTTGGAACGAAATGATAAACCATAGGAGATTGATAAGAATAGAAACAAATATGGACCCAAAATAGAAAGTTGGATTCATGCCTCTCATTGCAAGCAAGCACATGGGGCTAAGGTGGACGATCCCACAGAAAATGAGGCTGCACCTAGCAGCCCAGCAGAACATTCAGTGGCAGATAAATGATAGTCGTGATTTACAGTCATTTGAATTACATTTTAACACCCCTTGCATTGATAAACATTACATTTTCAACATGTGATATTCCTACTTGGGATAGTGACATTTATTTGCCTACATGACATACAATTACCTGCTGATATTAATACAACATGAGTGAAAAATGTATCACAACTACACTCATGATCAGGGGATTGAGTTCAACCCCGGGAGATAGGGGGATCAGGGTAAGACAAATAATCTGATTTATGTTACATATTAAGGGATTTTCTTTATTTACCTTTTAGGAAGCTTGTTAGTTTGGTATATAATGTTGAATGTCATCGACATATAATTATGTCATAGGTATGAATATATACAAGGAGTAGCAGACTTGTTTGTTGGTTTAGTAGTTATATTGGCAATTGTTTTAGTGGTGGCTTGCTTGAAAGCCTTAGTGACGGTGTGTTTGAATAAGGTAACCAACAACACGATGATAACGCATGAAGTGACAAATGAGGAAAGAAATGTGGAACCACAAGAGGAAGACTTTTATGGCGACATAAATACTGAGATTAAAAGATTTAATCAAGTGATGTTGCAAATGAATACAGTAGAATTAAGATAATGGCATAACGACAATGTTACGAGTTGTGTCAATTACAATATCAGTGAACTCATATCACCACGAGTGACACACTGTTAAAAAAAAAAAAAAAAAAAAAAAAAGGGGGAAATGAAAAAGTGGAGAGGAATTATGGTAATAATACATTATGCTTAATTTGTTGGTTTGGGAAAATTTTTGTTGGGAATTAGATATTCCTATTTGTGATTGTAATCATATACAATTTATTTTCTTAGAGTAGTGCTAAAATACCTGCACAAGTTAATTTTTGAACTATATTAACCTGAAAGCAATTGTGGATGCTATTCTTAGTTTAGTAGTAAAATACATACCTGATTGAATATTATTTGTGTGACGCATATAAATGAATATAACTTTTTGAATGTTGTAAGGGAAAACAACAAATTGTTAAATGTGAAACTGTCGGAAGATATACATGATTATGCTGATTTCATGGTAAGATGTACCCTATCTGATTCAGTGTGTGTGGAAAGCAGATTCAGATGTGACTGAGCATAAGGATAAGACGAGATCACATTTTGAAGGGAGTGCTAACGGAATTGGGAAGAAGTTCGAGAAAGAAAATTTGTGGCTAAAAAATGAAGTTAATCGTGGCATACACCCTCTTTCTCAAAGAATGATGAAGACATTCTCCCGTGTAACTTGGAGATGGATGCTTACCTTCACCAAGGAAATTTATGTGACCATTTGCCTGGATCACACTGCAACATATGAAAGAAAGGCGATCACTTACTCTTGTTCGAAGGCTTCGAACATTCACCACATCAGAAGTTGCAGGACAACGACATTTTACCTGCAACCTCTGTGAAATGCGGGGACATAAGTTATTACTTCACCAACGTCCGGGGAACCAGCATGGAGCTGCAAAAAACGGCTGTGCCCTTGTCACAACAGCTGTGCACGATTCTGCGGGCCACTCCTGGTATGGACCATGGATGACCTGAACACCATGGTCCCAACATCATTGTGGATGCATCCGGCATCCCTGTTCCACATCTTGCTGGCCAATCAACGTCACACCAATACTTGCTGCCCACTCACAATGAGGGAGGAGGCAAGTCGACTACAACTGGGTGAAGGCCTTGTTCAGGAATTACTATGGTTTACAGCAAAAAGTGGCAAGAATGCTACATGGAGAGCAGGGTCAGTCTATGACTCCGCAATGTTACCACAACAGCGAAATCCTACACGAAGTAGTGCAGGTGCTATGAAGACATTAGGAGAAAATGTTTCATACCTGGATTCAAACACAAGTGATCAGCCCTTCCTTTCAAACAAAGTCAACATTTGTGTGGAGGCAAACGTTTTTGCCAGATGGTGCAGATGCTTTACAAAACTTGAAAATGAAGTGAAAATTGTTGTATCTTGGTGATGGTGAAGTGTTGTTTTGAAAAGATATTTGTGATGCAAAGGCAATAGATTGAACAATATGGAAGGAGTCAATGACCAACAAAATGTTTTGTGATCAGATTCTTGCAGGATGACGGTGTATGCCTAAGGAAATTGTATTGATGTTTACTTGTAGTGATTGATTGTTTACTTATATTGATGTTTAGATTAATGGTTAATATAAACAAAAACAAAAAGATGAGGGAATTGTGGAAATGTAACTCATTAATTGGGACTAGTAACGAAGCAGATACATTTTACCTGCAACCTCTGTGAAAGACGAGTTCGTAAATGAGTGTCAGGAATGTGCCCGAACATGGTAATCTCTTGTCCACCTGGTCACAGCCCCAGGCTGGAGCACCCCCCTATTGTTTGGTAAATGGAACTCGCAGCAGGAGGGGAGCGAGTTGGTGCCAGTAAGGCGAGCGGGATGACGGAGCAACCTTTCAGCGGAGAAGAGATTAACTCAAGCGTGCCGATATAAACCAGAAGAGACTTTGATTCAGGAGCACTTGCCACGATAACCCCTGCCCGACGGAACGAACGAGCACTCATCATCAGAACCTCTGCCCGACGGGAATGGCGGAGGAACATCAGCCGAACGAGAAGGACCATGCGGATAGAGTGACCTGGTCCATTGAGTTAAACGGTAGTTATTTGGTATTGGAATGAAAGTGAACAACCAGTTAATAATAAAGTCATGACCTTTTGTAAAACCTGTTTCCGACCATTGGCGTCTTGAGTCTCACCCTACACTTCCCCTACAGCGGCAAACCGGACCACATCTCCGTGGACCACCTCAAGCCGGCCCATTTGGACCTCGACCAACCTCCATGGTTGGCCCTTCCTCCACGACGGGGCCGTCCCCCGTCAACCAAGCCCCCCGCCCGACCATCCACCGCCACGCCACCTACCACCCCCACACGAATCGCCAGGGGTCGTTTCGGCTGGGTCATCAAGACCCCCTCAAACTGACTCTCCCGGTGCAAGTTAATTCTGGGGGGGCGCATGTAGCGGTTACCGGAAGCATTACACAATCCCCTTGCACCAACCGGCCCATGATGTAACCGGCGGGCGGTCACTTGCCCGGGCTCGCCCGGTCTTGCCTTGCCCGGGCGGACACTTGGTTTGCATACCACGCCCCGTTGAGAGGCGTGGCTTACCGATTTGCATACCACGCCCCGCCTGAGGCGTGGCTTTTCTGTGGTGAACTTTGGTTATAAATTGCCGCCCGTTCTATCGGGCTTTTCAGTGCTTTTGAGTTGAGCTAGATATAAATAGCTCAGTGAAACTTCGTTCCTGGTGTCGTCCATTTTGTCTGGCTTTATCGTGAGAGCATAGCTCCACACCCCCGGCCTCCATCTTGTTCAACTTGACCCCCTGCCTTCATCTCATTCAGCTTACCCCCCCCCCCCACCTCCATCTTGTTCAGCTTACCACCCCCCTCCCCCACCTCCATCTTGTTCAGTTTGACCCCCTGCCTTCATCTTGTTGAGCTTGACCCCCTGCCTTCATCTCGTTCAGCTTACCCCCTCCCCACCTCCATCTTGTTCAGCTTGATCCCCTGCCTCCAACTTGTTCAGCTTGGCCCCCTGTCTCCATCTTGTTCAGCTTGGCCCCCTGCCTCCATCTTGTTTAATATGGCCCCCCGGCATCCATCTTGTTCAACTTGACCCCTGCCTCCATCTTGTCTAGCTTGGCCCCCTGCCTCCATCTTGTTTAACATGGCCCCCCAGCCTCCATCTTGTTCAGCTTGACCCCATTCCTCCATATTGTTCAGCTTACACCCCCCCCCCCCCCTCCACCTTATTCAACGTTGCCCCCTAGCCTCCATTTTGTTCAGCTTACCCCCCCCCCCCCGCCTCCATTTTGTTCAGATTACCCCCACGCCCAGCCTCCATCTTGTTCAGCTTGCCCCCTCCCCCCGCCTCCATCTTGTTAAGCTTGTCGCCATGGGAACCAAGGCCTTCAGGATCATTGGAATCTCTTACGATAAAGCTGAGCCTATGGGCCTATCATACGCCATCACAGACAGGTCGGTGGTCTCTCTGTCTTATTCCACCTCCTTTTTAGTCTTGTACCCTCTGCCTTTTCCGTGCTTTGTCCAACACCCCCCCCCCCCCCCCCAGGTTTCTGCAGACTGCACGCGGTTCACCATCAACCAACGCCCTTCTGGTGAAACTCCCAAATTTCAGAATCACTCATGGTCACCACTCATTCGGTCCTCTTTTCCCCACATGTGGAACCACCTCAGATCATCTCAGATCATCCCCAATCCAAAACAATGATCTTTTCTACCCCCATTAACCCCCCCCCTCCCCCTCCCCCAACGTGGGCAGTTTCACCCTTCTGCTGCAAGCCCAAAATCTGTGTCAAATAGCCTTTTAAAATTAGTCATAATTTTCAGCATTTAAACGTAACAGTGGCAATTTCTAAATGATTAACTATAATAGACCTTATGCATATGACGTCACACACCCTTAGAAACGGAAGTTTGCCCTCGCTCAGAGGGCAAGCGCACGCAACGCGATGCACGATAGTCACGACTAGAAACTTCTACGTTCACGAAAACATAAACATGGTAAATTTCTGCTGCGTTTTTGGGTGTTCTAACCGTAGCAATCGCGACAAGGACGTGTCCTTTTACTGTATTCCCACAGTGTTGGAACCTCAAGGCGACCATGCAGCAAAACTGTCAAAAGAATGGAGAGAAAGATGGCTGTCCAACATCAAACGCAAGGGGTATGAACCGGCGAAGTCATCACGAGTTTGTTCCGAGCATTTCGTTCCAGGTATGTGTGTAATGCCGACTCGAATTTCGTTGTTTGAATGTCATAAAAAGTGTTTTCGATGCCTTAATTGTGTACCAATTTGTCTGAATTGTTTAAGTATGAAAATTATGAAATTTAAGGAAAAATTAGACGAACTGTCTAAGTGTATGCCAAAGTGGCAAGCCAGGCATGGTAAAACATAGCAAGTCTAAAATTAGCTGCGTTGGAACAGAAACGCTAAAACAGACGGCTCATTCATTCATGCTCTGAATTAACTGAACGTTGGAGAGGCATGTGGTGATTGTTATTTCCACTAGTAACCAGTGATATTAGTGGTAATCTCAAGCTTTGGAATTGCAAACTTTTTAATTTTGAGGATTCCAACAATGTTAGTAGTTAACTAACAAGTAACTTTACGACAGTCGACAGTCCAAGTTATGTTATGACCTGTCTGTCACATCAACATTCCTTGCACCAGCTTGATAGACATTGTTTTTTAAATGATTGCCATCATAATGGAATAACGTTAAGTCATATCCTCCTCTTTACTTATCCAGAGCATGTGCATGACGTAAAGAAGTGCTGAATATTAAGCGTACAGGAGTTGACATGTGACTTAACTTCACAATCATGCTAAAATTAGTGACTCATCAAATTATCTTGAGATATACTTCATGGTGAAGAAACTAATCAAAATAAGGTAAGTGAAGTCCAGTATTTACTGTATGTTATACCTTTACATAACATACATTCCCTACCAATTTGACATAATTTTGTTCCACTTTTTTGTCTCACATTTTACAGGAAAGCCAGCCCACCTACATGATATCGCCAACCCTGACTGGGCACCTACACAGAAGATGGGCTACACCAGCTGTCACTCCTCTTCAGTGTCAGCGTTTCACCGATATGAGCGATCACAGCAGCGTAACAGGAAGGCAGACAACATGGCTACTGCAGCAATACTGCTAGAACTACACAATGCAAGTCCTGAGCAGTGCCCCATTCATGAGCAGATTCCACCTGTTGGAGGGACTGAAACCCAAACGGAACTGTCTTTCAGGGACATTCGTGCACTGGAAAAAAAGGTGGAGGAACTACAGAAGGACAATATTGCCCTCAGAACTCACGTGTGTGACCTGGAAGAAAAGATAAGAGCAACAGGTCTGCAGGAAGAACACTTTCAGAACAACGATGCAAAACTCCGATTTTACACGGGACTTCCTTGTTGAGCAATTTTTTTGCCACTCTTCACGTTTACATCATGTGCTCTCCCAACGTGTAAAAAACTCACCAAGTTTGGTCAAGTGCTAATGTTCCTCATGAAGTTGCGATTGAACATTTTTGACGAGGACCTAGTTTACAGATTCGGAGTCAGCCAGTCAACTGTTTCACGAAACTTCCACCGCGTTCTCGATGTAATGTTTGTAAAGACTCAGTCGCTGATACACTGGCCCAGTCGTGACGCTCTACGTCTCAGTATGCCGTCATCGTTCAGGAAATTTTTCAAGAAATGTGCAGTTATTATTGACTGCACTGAAGTGTTTATGGAGCAGCCGTCCGATTTACTGGCAAGGGCACAAGTGTGGAGCAACTACAAGCACCATTCAACTGTAAAGTTTCTAATTGGTATAACACCACAGGGCTCATTGTGCTTCCGAAGCAAGGGTTGGGGAGGAAGGGCAACAGACACTGAGATAACGGAAAACAGTGACCTCATGAATAAACTGATGCCAGGGGATCTTGTGCTTGCCGATCGCGGTTTTCTTGTTGATGAGTACTGTGGAATGGGGATGGCCAAGGTGAAGGTGCCCCCATTCACCAAGGGAAAGAAGCAACTCGAAAAAGTACAAGTTGACTGGAGCAGAGAACTTTCTTGTGTTCGGATCCATGTTGAACGGGTAAATGGAATGGTGAAACAAAAATATACTGTACTCCAAAATCGCATTCCCATCACACTGATCAATGATGGGACATCGCCAGAAGCAACTGTGAACAAAATCGTACAAGTTGCGTGTGCTCTCGTAAATCTTTGTCCAGGAGTAGTTCCCATGGACAGATTATCATGGAAGTGTTATTTTATGGATCAACAGTATTGCCTTATTAGTGATTCACATTGTTAAATACGCACATGAAACAAAACAAAATGACAAGTAATATAAAGTTGCAGCAGTTTTATTGTCACAGTTGTGTCAGCTTTAAAACATATGTACACGTATAATGTGCAGCTTCATTTATTGTTCACAAAAAATATGTAGTGTATAAATTTCTACAGAAACATTTCAAACATTACTATATCCATTGTTACTTCACCAAAAAATAATTTTTATGATTCATTCACCATGTGGAATTAGTTGACGCAGTTAGTTGACGCAATTAGTTGCGATCGCAGTTGACTCACAAATGTACGCGTCGTCAGGGCCTTTGTTTGCCCTCTAAGATGGCGTCGCGATTGGTTGTTAGGTGCTTCGTGACGTCAATGCATTAGGTCAATTGTTGTGGTCCTGGATGCAAATCGGACTCACCGAAATACAGGAAATATGAGAAATATCAATGGATGAGAGGTGTCGCGTTCCTACCATTTCATGTTAATACAAGTGAGCGGAGGCACACAGTAACACATGTCGCGGTGTCACGTTCCTACCATTTCATGTTAATACAAGTGAGCGGAGGCACACAGTAACACATGTCGTGGTGTCGTGTTCCTACCATTTCATGTTAATACAAGTGAGCGGAGGCACACAGTAACACATGTCGCGGTGTCGCGTTCCTACCATTTCATGTTAATACAAGTGAGCGGAGGCACACAGTAACACATGTCGTGGCGTCACGTTTCTACCATTTCATGTTAATACAAGTGAGCGGAGGCATACAGTCACACATGTCGCGGCGTCACGTTCCTACCATTTCATGTTAATACAATTGAGTGGAGGCATAAAGTCACACATGTTGTGGTGTCACATTCATACCATTTCATGTTAATACAGGTGAGCGGAGGCATAGTCACACATGTCGTGGTGTATGTTCCTACCATTTCATGTTAATACAAGTGAGCGGAGGCATACAGTCACACATGTCGCGGTGTCGCGTTCCTATCATTTCTTGTTAATACAAGTAAGCTGAGGCATACAGTCACACATGCACAATACACACACCTCCTTTTACCAAATCGATACATAAATCTCGTATAATTTCCCTTGTGGTCCTGGTACCAAACAAACAATATATTTATAACAGTCCTCACAGCTCCTACTCCCCCTCCCAAAATGATTAATGGTAAATATCATCATTTTAAAAGTACATTTTAAAACTTATCCTGTGCATTCAGAAGCCCCAGATATGACCTAACCATCGCTGATAAGAAGAGCACCAAACCAGGTATGGTGTCTTCCTCAGGGAATTCTGCCTTGTACATCTCGCTCTTAATTCAATAATAGCTAGCATAAGCTTTTTGTATTCTGATGTCATGAAGTCGGCCTTTGGCGCACAGCATCATCTTTCCAATTGCAGACGTCCATTAAATAAACTAGATGGTATTCATAGAATACTTACCCTGCACAGTCTTGAGGACTTGGTGTGAGCCAACTCTTGTTTTTAAAAGGTTATTTTTTCCTTGACCCAATATGGCTGCCAGAAAGTGACGGATGACGTCACTTTTAGCAAACTATATTTTCCATGGGTAGTTGATCAATTAGTTAACGTTTCACATTGATCGGTTAAGCGGTTTCAGAGAATAGGATTTTCAAAGATTTTCACTGGTTGGGGGTCCAACTGGTTGGGGGTCCAACTGGTTGGGGGTCCAACTGGTTGGGGGTTTCAGGTGTGTGAAGTTTCATGTTGATTGGATAAGGTTAGTTTTTCTGTCCAAGATGGCTGCCAAACCATGTGACATGACATCATTATTTACACACTATATGCAGCATTGGTGTTTGATGATACTTGGAAAGTTTCGTTTTGATAGGTTAAGCTGTTTCAGAGAAATAAATTATTCCTTTTTGCCCTTTGATCCAACATGGCTTCCAGACCATATGAGGTGTGACTTATGTGACAACCTCGCGATATCTCGCGAGGAATATCTCGCGAGATCACGGCGAGGTCACGTCTTTTCGAAGCTGTTCCATGCGCTCACGCTTTCGAAGCTAAGTGATCTTTCTCAATTGTGTTTTTGTCGAGACGGTATCTATCTTTCGGTGTATGTACCAATAGCGTATCTTTTGGAAAATTTTCGTTGCTAATTTTTCGTACATGGATACACAATCGTCGGTTAATGCGTATCGAGTATTCTGAGGCCTAGTACTCGTAGGCTTGGCTACCGTACCGTCTCCGACCTTGTGGTTTTGTTTTTCTCTCAGCGATTCGACGAATGCGCTGCAATTATTTTCGTTCTCTGTTTCGTCCCAGTCGGTCACCCCATACCTCCTTGGTTAATATCTCTACTCAAAAAAAAAAAAAACCCAAAAAGATATTTCCTTCCCAGGTCTTATTCGTTTATTTGTTGTTCTTTTTTGTTCGTTTGTTCTTCGTTCGCGATCACGCGATGACGTGGTTAGAAATGTATAATCTCTCCCCTGAACAACTATTTTCTCTCATATATTATAACACCCTTTTCTTCTTTTCCTACAAAAGGATGCTTTCGTCTTGCTCACCAAATCTATTCATTCCAAAAAATATATATAATACCATCTCTTACAGTGCCTCCTTTCTACATTCCCTAAACTATCCAGAACTCCACCCCTCCTTCAGTGTCCTCAAACGTATTTTTGACTCGAAGGTCTCAAACTCATTTTGCAAAAAATGTTCGTTTCCCATGAATCATACACTTTTCAAAATCCAATCTCACCCCTCCCCTCCAAATCCTCCCCATCACCCATCCCTTTCAAATCTCCCCCCTTGCCCCTTCCCTCCCCTCCCTCCTAAACTCCCCCCACACCCCTCCCCTCCGAGACTCTCCCTCGCTCCTCCCCTCCTAGACTCCCCTTTCACCCCTCCTCCTCAAAGCATCCTCCCTGCTTCTTCCCCCTTCCAACTTTCACCTTCATCTCCCCCAACCTTCTGCCTCGCTCTTCCCCCTCCTCAAATAACACCTCACTGTGCCTCACCCAATCTCCATCAAACCTTTTGTCTGCCCCATTCTTCCCTTTCTCCAAGCTATTCTGAAATCTCTGAAATCGCTGACACACCTTCAACAGCTCTCCCTACCTCTTCCTCCTCTTCCACATCTTACCCTACCCCTCCCCCCCCTGTTCTGGACCCGATGCTCCCCCTTCCTCTTCATTAACGGTATGGACCTCAAACATCCGGGGCATTCGCTCAAACTTGACTGATCTCTCCATACAGGTTGCTTCTGACAAACCAGATGTGATCTGCTTAACAGAAACTTTCCTCCTTCATGATGTCTCTGATGCCTTGGTATCTCTCCCAGGTTACTGCCTCCTCCGGTATGATAGACCTGAGCCTCGTCCTGGAGGTGGGGTTGCTATCTTTATAAAAAAACTCTTCCTCACTCGCCCTCCACTGCCCTCTCTCCACCTCACCCCCAGGAATACCTTTGGCTACGGCTTCCCCTTCGCTCCCACCTTTTGTTCATATGTGTGTTGTACCGTCCACCAAACAGCGACGACTCCATCTACATCTCGCTGTCTGATAATATGGACCAACTTCTATCTACCCATCCCAACTCTCTCTTCCTCATATGTGGTGATTTCAATTGTCACCATGCCAGTTGGCTGGGTATGGGTACCTCTCTCACCAGCCATGGCTCTTCAGCAAAGGACTTCTGCGACTCACTGGGACTGACACAATCTGTCAATATCCCGACCCGGATCTCAGTCAACGGAGCATCTTCTCTTCTGGATTTGGTTATGACAAACTTCCCTGAAAATGTCTGCTGCTCTTCTTCTGCTCCAATCGGCTCATCTGATCATGTGCTTGTCAAAGTGGACATCTCTCTGACCATTCTCAGAGAGCCTCCTCAGCGTCGACGAGTATGGCATTTCACACAGGCCAACTGACACGGTCTTCAAGCAGCCATCAATCATCTGGACTGGTCTCCCATCTCTACCGCCTCTGACATCAACTCATCCTGGGAATTCTTTCAAAGTAAATTGCTCTCTCTCATGCACAGATTTATCCCATCTCGTCTTCAGTTGTCATACCCTTCCTCCCGTCCATGGTACACGGAATCTTGTGGTGAGGCTGTTGCCCTGAAACAACTTGCTTTCGTTTCCTGGAAAGCAAATCCAACGGAAGGAAATCTCATTTCCTTTCACAAAGCCCGAAACAAGTGTGTGTCCACCCTCAGGAGAGCCAGGAAACAATATCTCACCGTTCTCAAGACCGAACTCTCTTATCTGTCTCCCTCTTCCAAATCCTGGTGGCATCTGGTCAAATCTGTTTCTGGTGTTTGTTCCCCCTCCATCCCCTCCCTCACCTCAAACGGCTTAACGGCTGACTCCGCACGTGAAAAAGCTGAATGCCTCAACTCTGTGTTTGCCTCTAAATCTTGTGTCCCAAACCCATCCCTCTCTGTACCCACCGTACCCAGTCGTACCCAGCTGCTCCTGGACTCTGTGTCCTTTCCTCCTGACAAGGTGGAAAAGTTTCTGTCAACCCTCGACTCTGATTCTGCAACTGGTCCTGACGGCATCAGCCCACGGGTCCTAAAATCATGTGCTTCCGCTCTTTCACTCCCTCTTTCTGTTCTCTTCACCCTCTCTTTTGCTCAAGGTCATCTGCCATCTGCTTGGAAATCAGCCAACATCACCGCTTTGCACAAAAAAAGATCCCAGCAACTACAGACCAATCAGCCTTCTCCCAATTATCAGCAAAGTCATGGAATCCATCATTGCTTCAGATATGAAATCTTTCCTCTTCTCCAATGGCTTGATCTCTGATCATCAATTTGGTTTCAGACCTGGTCACTCTACTCTGGACATGCTGCTTCTGCTTTCTCAACAATGCATGGAGGTCCTCAACGCCAAACAGGAAATTAGAGCCGTCTCCCTTGACATTTCACGTGCCTTCAATACGGTCTGGCACCCTGCTCTGCTCACCAAACTCTCCTCCTTTGGTATCCATGGAAATCTCCACGCATGGCTGGCGGACTTCCTCTCTGGTCGTAGTCAACGTGTGGCCCTGAATGGCTTTCTCTCATCTCCTCTTCCTGTTCAGGCTGGAGTTCCCCAAGGTAGTGTTCTGGGCCCTGTGCTTTTTCTGGTCTTCATCAATGATCTCTCTGACTCTCTTGAAAATCCTCTCTATCTCTTTGCTGACGACTCTACTCTCTGTCGCTCCATTCCTCATCCCTCCGATCGGCAGTCTGCAGCCTCCTCACTCTCTGCAGACCCGGACAAAATCACAGACTGGGCAAACAAATGGAACATGTCTTTAAATCCTGATAAATCTCACACTCTTACGATGTCTCTCCGAAAAGACAGACTGGAAAACCCTGCCATCCACTTTCTGAATAATCCTCTCCAAGAAGTTCTGTCACTCAAGCTTTTGGGTCTCACTATTTGCCATGATCTTTCCTGGGAAAACCACATTTCAAATCTGGCCTCCAAAGCCAGTCGCCGACTGGGCATCCTCTGTCATGCGAAGTCCTTCCTTGGCACACCTGAGCTCCTCACCACATACAAGGCTTTCATCCACAGCTCTATGGAATACTGCTCTCCCCTCTGGTCTGGTGCTCCTGCCTCACACCGAGCTCGTCTTCACGCTGTTGAAACCAAAGCTTTCAGAATCATTGGAATCTCCCGCGATAAAGCTAACTCCAAGGGCCTTTCACTCACTCACCGCAGGCAGGTTGGTGGTCTTTCCGTCTTCTACCGACTCCTCTCTGGCCTTGCCCCCCCCAGCCCTCTCTGGGCTCTGTCCCCCAAATATTCCTACAGGTCGCACAAGATCTGCCTGCAACCATCTTATGGTTAAACTGCCAAAATCAAGACTTTCTGCTCACCTTCACTCCTTCATTCCTCTTTTCTCCCACTCCTGGAACAAACTCCCTCACTCCCTTCAATCCCACTCCACCCTCCAGGTCTTTAAAACAGCTGTTCACCACCATCTTTTATCCTCCCCCATCCAAAACCTTGATCTTTTCTACCCCCGCTAATTTCGGTCCCCTTGTGTTTTATACTTCTCCCACACCCCCCCCCCCTTCCCACGCCGCCTGCCCCCAAGCCCTCTCCCTCCCACACTTCTCCCTGCTCTCAAATGTTGTGGTTGTGTGCTTCCCCTTCTCTCCCCATCTTGTCTTCCGCTCCCTCTTTTTGTATATTTTGTTTGTCTGGTTGATTTGTTTGTGAAATAAATGTTAGCTCTTTCACGAGCCTCGATTCAGTATACATACATACAAAAAAACCAAAAAAAAAAAAATTGTATCCCCAAGGCTTGGGGAACATGTTTGAAGGTTCTCGATTTGTCCAGCTGTTCTGGAGAAGAGGCTTTTTTGAAGGTTTTAGGTTAAATCCAATATGGCTGCTAGACCATGTGACCCGGGATTTATTTGTGGACACCCTATATTCCCCAAGGCTAGTAGATCATGCGCATGAAGTTTCACATCGATCTGGTCAGCCGTTCTGGAGAAATGCATTTTTAAAGTTTTTGTTATGTTGAAACACACATGGCAGCCAAACCACGTGATCTATGATGTCATCAATTTAATTATTATGACCAAATTATCTCTAGATGACCCTAAGTAAATTTCATACTGATCGGATCAAGCGTTGTACTTGTCGAATTATCACATCATAATGAAAGCAACCAATGACATCATCATTAACATATCGATCTCCATGGGAAGTACTTAGCCCCCTGCCTTGCTTGCCCCCCTGCCTTGCTTGGCCCCCTGCCTTGCAAGCCACGTTTCAATTTTTTTTCCATGGAGGCGGTTTCGGAGATAGAGGTGCAACGTTTTTCCAAGATGGCGTCTGAACCACGTGACCTATGATGTCACAATTCTCATTAAAAATTCTACATGAGGAGGCGTTACTATGGTGAAAATTGCGTGTCTATCCGACCTACAGTTGCAGAGAATTTTTTTTTTTTCCATACTGATGTTCATTTTCATACTGAGCGCTTTGCATCATACTGATTTTCATACTGATTTCACGTATATTAATATCCTTCCTTAAAGTATGCCAAAGTTATATTGTCAAACACTTTTTTGCAGAAAGTTGGAGTTTAATTTGTATTTTGGGAGCCGAGTCTTTTGGGTTTGATAAGTGGCTGGATTGTCGCTCTATTGCACTGAACAGAAGCTGTGAAGTGATAAAAAAATGTTTCTGTCTGCCAGCTCATTAGCTTAATTGGCAAAGCAAGAGACTAACGCAGCATGCAAAATGAATATAACTTTCAGTGGAAAGTGAAAATGAAAAAAGAAAGAAATTCCAACATGTAAAATGTATTCCATGCACAGAGAAAGGGGGCATTCCCTGAAAGTGAAAATGAAAAAAGAAAGAAATTCCAACATGTAAAATGTATTCCATGCACAGAGAAAGGGGGCATTCCCTGAAAGTGAAAATGAAAAAAGAAAGAAATTCCAACATGTAAAATGTATTCCATGCACAGAGAAAGGGGGCATTTCCTGAAAGTGAAAATGAAAAAAGAAAGAAATTCCAACATGTAAAATGTATTCCATGCACAGAGAAAGGGGGAATTTCCTGAAAGTCAAAAGCTCACACGAAGCGGCTCATTAGCTGAAACTTCATTCGACACCCTCTCAAATAAAATCCTCAAATTGATTTTCCTGAAATGTGAAGACAGATAAACATTGCTCACAAAGCAAAAAGGGATAAAATATTGAACAGCTTTCCATTTTCATGAGGTGTGGTCTTTCATTTGTCGTTTGTTGTGGTCTTTCACTTTCAGGAGACGGATCCTCACCCTTACAGAGCTGCTTAATGTATGTAGGAATACCGGCTGCCCATGGCACTGCAGACACATGGGTTGGGCGAATGTCTTTACCTAAAGAGATTCTGCACGCACCTGCAAGTGCACCTGTGCATGAATGCACCTGCGTGTGCAATGTGCATGCTCACTCCCCTGCATTCGTGCACGCCAGGAGTGTATTATGCTTATGAAGCAGCCTTCCAAATAAACAATTCTCCAATTCTACTCCAATGGGATACGCGCGTTTCAATAATGAACCATATACCTGTATACCTGAGTCATTTCTGCTTCCTTTTTTCGAGGAATTGGATATTAAACGAAGCCGTGCTGGAACTGCCCAACAGCTCACTTGCTTACCTGCAAAAGGTAGTTTCACTGACACCAAGCAGGTGGCTTCAACCAATGAATCCAATCACCCGAATGGGACCAAATGACCTTAAAGATTTGTTTTCAAGCAGATTCGTGCAACGCGTTTCATCACCATGACAGAATTTCAATTGATCACCATGACAGAACTTCAATTGATCACCATGACAGAACTTCAATTGATCACCAAGACAGAACTTCAATTGATCACCATGACAGAACTTCAATTGATCACCAAGACAGAACTTCAATTGATCACCATGACAGAACTTCAATTGATCATCATGACAGAACTTCAATTGATCACCATGACAGAACTTCAATTGATCACCATGACAGAACTTCAATTGATCACCATGACAGAACTTCAATTGATCACCATGACAGAACTTCAATTGATCACCATGACAGAACTTCAATTGATCACCATGACAGAACTTCAATTGATCACCATGACAGAACTTCAATTGATCACCATGACAGAACTTCAATTGATCACCAGGACAGAACTTCAATTGATCACCAGGACAGAACTTCAATTGATCACCATGACAGAACTTCAATTGATCACCATGACAGAACTTCAATTGATCACCATGACAGAACTTCAATTGCATCATAAAACTGAGCAGTTTGAAAAAATGATACAAATTATAATAATGATTTGTAAAAACTATACCTCCTTTCATGAAAGCACGCATCCTCCTACGATTTGACACCAATGCAATTTGTACCCTGTGTTCGCGGAACGAAAAGCGCGGTTAAGCGATCGGTACGTATGTGCCTGCATTTTAAAAATTTATTTTCTCAGCAAGCGATGGTCCAATTGACACAATTTTCACCGTAAGAACGCCTCCTCTTGTAGAATTTTTTTGATAATAATTGACATCATAGGTCACATGGTGCGGACGCCATCTTGGAAAAACATTGCACCTCTCTATTTCCGAAACCGCTCAACATGGCTCATTGTTGGCTCATGGCTCATGGAAAACATTGAAACATGGCTCATTGTCAAATACTTCCCATTGGGAATAAGATATGTTAATTATGATGTCATTTGTGCCTTCATTATGACGTCATAATTCGATAAGTAAAATGCTCGTTCACGTGGTCTGGCAGCCATATTGGATCAAAGGGAAAAAAAACCTTCAAAAACAGAATGGGCAACTTGCTCGTTTGCTAAAATCTGAATTGTTATTATTTTTATCTCGACAAATATCGAAGATTGTGACAAAAATATCTAATGGAAACGATGTGGAGTTTACATGTGTACTTGTAGACTTGGCGATTTCCAATTTGTATATATGTCCAAGTATGGGTCGGAGCGATGAAGAGAAGGACAAGTTCTGGTGTGCGATAGAGAAGCTGATGGAAAACGTGAAAGATGAGGAAGTTGTTGTGGTAGGAGGAGACCTAAATGGACATGTGGGAAGGAGTATGGACGGTTTTGAGGGAGTTCATGGGGGTTACGGATATGTTGTGAGAAATGGAGAAGGTGAAAGGATTTTGGAGTTTGCTGAAGGAGCTGATTTGTTGATTTGAATTACTCAGTTCCAGAAAGAGGATAATAAGCTTGTTACATACACGTCAGGTGGGTCGACGACAACTGTTGACGACCTGATGGTGCGTAGGTGAGATAGGGGGCACCTCCGGGACCAAAGGTGGTCCCGGGGGAGGAGGCTGTTTCACAGCACCACTTGGTTGTCTGCGACATAAGGGTGAAAGGTGCGAGGAGAGATCGGCGTGTGAAGTACCAACCGAGAATGAAGGTGTGGAGGTTGAAAGAGGTGACAGTAAGGGAGGCATTAAAAGAGAGGCTGAGTAGGGTAGAGGATGATGTGGTTGAGCTTGAACGTGGTTGGATGTCGATGAAAGATAGTCTGTTGGGAGCCGTTGGTGGGGTATGTGGATGGACAAAAGAACCACCTAGGCACTCGGAAACATGGTGGTGGGATGATGAAGTTGGAAAGAGGATTGACGAGAAGAGGAAGAAGTTCAAGGAGTGGCAGAAGGCGAAGGGTACGGGAACAGAAAAAGCAGAGCATGAAAGTTATAAGGCAGCCAAAAAGGCTGCAAAGAAAGAGGTAGCAAAGGCGCAGGAGACATGTAGGAAAATGTTCGGAGAACGCTTGGATTCGGAAGAGGGTCAGAGAGCGGTATTCACGATTGCAAAGCAGATAGCGAAAGAGAGGTGTGATGTGATGGG
Source organism: Myxine glutinosa (assembly GCF_964187855.1). Lineage (NCBI taxonomy): Eukaryota > Metazoa > Chordata > Myxini > Myxiniformes > Myxinidae > Myxine > Myxine glutinosa. Next base: position 87,863,392 of record NC_136271.1, on the reverse strand, counting down.
GGTGAGTTGCTTGAGGGATGAAGTGGGACAAATCGTTGTAGACCCAGATGGAATTAAAGGAAGATGGAAAAGATACATGGAAATGCTGTTTAATACAGAGAATGAATGGGATGGCAACATAGAGAGTAACCCAGTTTTAGGACCGGCAGAGAAGATAACTGAGAAGGAAGTTGAGAAAGCGATAAAAGCAATGAAGAGTAGAAAAGCGGGAGGGCCGACGGGAGTTGTGGGAGATATGTTGAAGGCAGCAGGAAGTTGGGGTGTGAAGAGAATGACAGAGATCTGTAATCTGGTGGTGAAAGAAGACCGCATTCCAGTGGATTGGGAACTGAGTACCCTCATCCCTCTGTACAAGGGGAAAGGTGACCCTCTGGAGTGTGGCTCGTACCGAGCGATAACGTTATTGGAGCATGGAATGAAGGTATTGGAAAGGGTGTTGGAGAGGAGGATAAGGAAGAATGTGAAGATCGACGAAATGCAGTTTGGATTTATGCCAGGAAGAAGAACGACAGACGCGCTCTTTATTGTGAGGCAGTTGCAGGAGAAGTACATGGAGAAGAGGAAGAAGTTGTTTCTTGGGTTTGTTGATCTGGAGAAAGCATTCGATAGGGTTTCACATGAAGTATTGACATGGGCATTGAGGAAGTTAGAAGTGGAGGAATGGTTGATCAGAGTTGTGATGGCAATGTACAAAAGAGCACGCACAGCTGTAAGGACGAAGGACGGGAACAGTGGTGAGTTTGAGGTGAATGTGGGAGTGCATCAGGGGTCGGTACTAAGTCCACTACTATTTGTAGCTGTGATGGAGGTGCTGGCTCAGACCGTAAAGGAGGGTTTATCGTGGGAGTTGTTGTATGCAGATGATCTGGTGTTGATTGCGGGAAGTATGGATGGACTAAAGGAAAAGATGAACAAGTGGAAGGAATGTCGAGACAAAAGGTCTGAAGGTGAATATAGCAAAGACGAAGGTGATGGCAAGTGGTAAAGCATGTGGTGAGGTGGAAAGAACTGGGAAGTGGCCATGTGCTGTGTGCAGGAAGGGTGTCGGAGTGAACTCCATTCAATGTACAATGTGCGCTGAGTGGGTTCATCAAAAATGTAGTGGTCTGAGAGGGTCATTAACCAGTGTGGCAGCTACATTCAAATGCAAGGTGTGCACAGAGGGAGCTGCAGATGGAGGAAATATTGAGTTGGATCTTGGAGACGGCGTGAAGCTGGAAGGTGTGAAAACATTTTGCTACCTCGGAGACATGCTGAATGGAGAAGGTGGATCAGACTCGGCAACGGTTGCTAGAGTGAGATGTGCATGGAAGAAGTTTCGGGAACTGAGTGGTGTGCTGATGAGGAGGGGAGTGTCGTTGAAGCTGAATGGAAAGGTGTATGCTACATGTGTGAGAAGTGTTATGATTTATGGGAGCGAGACATGGGTCATGAATGTAGAGTAGCAACGAAGGCTGGAAAGGGTGGAAATGCGAATGGTTCGGTGGATGTGTGGAGTGTCGTTGAGAGAGAGGAAGACAAATGATGAATTGCGAAAGATGATGGGAATAGAGCCTGTGATTGATGCTGTGAAGTGTAACAGGTTGAGATGGTTTGGTCATGTGGTGAGGAAGGATGAAAGTGACTGGTTGAGAAGAGTGATGGAAATGAATGTAGAAGGAAGTAGAGGACGGGGAAGACCGAGAAAGACTTGGCTAAAGATGGTGGAAGAAGAAATGCGGGCAAGGGGGTTAACAAGGAGAGATGCAGAAAATAGGGCAAAATGGAGAAGATTGTCATGGGGACCGCAAGGCTAACCCCCGCTCTAGCAGGGAAAATGGCCTTAAAATGCATGTTGTTGTTGTTGTATATATGTCCAAGTATGGCTGGCAGGATAGCCGAGAGGTATGTCTCCTCACTTCTGAACTGTTTACACTTGGCTTGAGTCGCAACGCAGCTATAAACTGTCATCCTGGTATTTCACAGGGAGGGAGAGAGGGAGAGAGAGGGAGAGAGAGGGAGAGAGAGGAAGAGAGAGGGAGAGAGAGGGAGAGAGAGAGGGAGAGAGAGGGAGAGCGAGGGAGAGAGGGAGAGAGAGGGAGAGAGAGGGAGAGAGAGAGAGAGAGAGAGAGAAGAGAGAGAGAGAGAGAGAGAGAGAGAGAGAGAGAGAGAGAGAGAGAGAGAGACTTTTGTGTCCTTTTATTATAAAAGTATAAAACCAAAGTATTCCAACTCCACTTCACATACAAATCACAACCTCATTTCCAATGCATTTGCACAAAACACCCCCCATGCCCCATAACTCTTCAAACACAAGAAGGTTCCCCATGTTTACATGATAAGCATGTTCGAGCTTTATCCGTGCTGACACCATCCCGATGAAACAAAAAAGAGCATTTTCATTTTTTCCACTACCTAATCTGGCTTTTCTGGTTTTATAAATTGCAAGCTTAGCAATTCCAAGCAAAAAATTCAAAAGAAAAATCACAGAGTTTTCCCTAGTATTACATGCAAGTCCATAAACAAAGATTGTAACAGAAAAAACAATTTTGAATTTACAAAAGATTCGGCTCAGATACAGAAACAGAGATGACAATCTCTTGCACGCAATAAACGCATGATACAAATGTTCAACATTACCACAAAAAGGACATAAATTAGACACAGCAGGGTTAAACTTCTGAACTAACACCTGTGTGGCCAGGGCGTGATGGACCAGTCTCCAATTTAGGTCTCCTGTACGTCCAACAGTAGGACACCTGTACATTTCATCCCAATTTGGAGTGAGAAATGCTCCTGCAGGTAAAAACTCTTTCCACTTGTTCCTTAAGGGTGCTGCACAGCCCGGTAAGCACACCTCCAGACAAATTCTGTACATTGCCCTTTTTCCCATGATGTGGAACACACTGGATTCTTCGCTGTGAGAGGAAAACACACCATGTTGTTCCTGGGCAGTGACTGAGAGTTCAGGGAAGGTTAAACGAAAGTCTACTTCTTCATTTACCCCATTCCACCCAATGTTTAAATCTAAAAAAGTCTGGGATACA